>NW_022901625.1:0-263 GCF_012274545.1 Fukomys damarensis | reverse complement strand
AAGACATTTTAAAACTCACGTCCCCATATTTTTGTAGAAAAATGTTCTGGCTCCAGGTGGCTATTCCAAAATAGTGTGATTGCTTTCTCCCAGGGCTCAGGCAACACTGTGGAAAGGGAAATGGTAACTTGTTTGTACACACACCACTCTTACTGAAGACTAAGACCTCTGTCTTTATTGAGAACATCCCTTGTTACAGTAAGTGTCTAGTGAGGTATCAGAGTTCCAAAGCAAGTTATTCTGAAAACTTTTTCTTTTTTTTT
>NW_022901624.1:0-311 GCF_012274545.1 Fukomys damarensis | reverse complement strand
TGCTTCCCAGTAGCAGAATTACTGGGGCAAAGGGAAAACACATACTGAATGTCATGGATGTTGTCAAGCCATTTTTTTATTGGTTCATTTTAGATATACATAATGATAACATTCATCATAGGGAATTTGTACCTGGATATGATAATATCTTGCTTCTTTTTTTCCTAGTTCCCTTTCCTCCCTTCAACCCCTCTTCCTCTCCTTATTTGCAAAAGCTTTGTTTTCGTTTTTTCCATCTATTCTCTTTCTTTTCCTTGTCCTTCCTCCTCCCCCTACCCCGTTCCCCTTCCCATTTGAACATTTTTTTTCCA
>NW_022901623.1:0-225 GCF_012274545.1 Fukomys damarensis | reverse complement strand
CACTAGATATTCGTCAGGTTTGAGTTGTGATTGAAACCACTCCAACCTCCCACCAACCAGGACGGAGCTGGAGCCTTCTGTTGTCAAGACCCTGAGTGAGCTTTGGGAGCCACTTACGAGAGCAGCCCTCCCTCCTGATGTCCTGAGCCTGTCCTTTTTCCGTCTAGGCTTTCTTCTCTCTTTCTGAAAATCAGTTGCCCTTAGCCATCATTTATGTTATAAAGA
>NW_022901622.1:0-222 GCF_012274545.1 Fukomys damarensis | reverse complement strand
GCTCTGAGGTCTGAAGCAGACTTCTATGTCTCCTCAGTTGCACTGGAACTACTTTTCTCCCATTAGTTTCTGGTGTTTACACTCCAAAGATGGTGTGAATGGCATCTTATGGTACTGGTCCAGGTCTGCCTGGGTTGTCCTTCACTCTTGACAAAGTGTTCTGCCTCAGGCCCTCTTGCAGACCTCTACACAGTCCTGTTTTTGGTATGGTCCAATATCTTG
>NW_022901621.1:0-346 GCF_012274545.1 Fukomys damarensis | reverse complement strand
AGCTGGAAAAAAAATAGAACCAAAGACAAAAATCACATGATCATCTCAATAGATACAGAAAAACCATTCAATAAAGCCCAACATCCGTTCATGACTAAAAACTCTACAGAAAATTGGAATAGATGGTCTTTACCTCAATCTGATAAAAGCAGTCTATGAGAAACCAACAGTCAACATCATACTAAATAGCCAAAAACTGAAAGCTTTCCCCTAAAATCAGGAACAAGACAAGGATGTTCACTATCACCACTTCTGTTCAATATTGTTTTGGAAACACTAGCCCAACAATCAGATAAAAGCAAGAAATTAGAAGAATAAATATAAGAGAGAAAGAAGTTAAATTATC
>NW_022901620.1:0-209 GCF_012274545.1 Fukomys damarensis | reverse complement strand
AGCGCTTCAGGCCTTAGGGAGTGCCTAGCAGCTCTGAGTACACAGAAGCCTCCAGAACTCTGTGTACTTGGGGATAGCTTCAGGTTGACGAGAGAACACAAACGCACTTTGCAGAGGGCTTCTGCGGTTTAAAGTGCAGTTCTCCTCGGGAAACAGCTTCTCTCGCCGATTAGCCGCTTAAAGCGAAAGCGGTCAGTTTCATGAATGTG
>NW_022901619.1:0-232 GCF_012274545.1 Fukomys damarensis | reverse complement strand
GTGATTCTTTTCCTATAGTTGTAGAATGCTAGGGCTCAAGAGTTGTCAGTGGTCATTCAATCCTGTACTACCATTTTTGAGTTGGGCAAACTGAGTACAGTACAAGTTAGAGATTTGACCACAGCGTTCTTTCTCTTTTCTATTACCTTGGGTGAGATAGCTTCCAAAATGAATCACTCTCCAGAGTTGCCAGTAGGAAGGAGCTTTGTCCCCCAAAGGAGGTACTTCATCA
>NW_022901618.1:0-410 GCF_012274545.1 Fukomys damarensis | reverse complement strand
TAAGTATAAAGCTGGACACAATTTATAAAAATAGCCCTTTAAGGTCCAGGAAATCAATAATCTAGGAAAGGATTATGTCTTTAAAAACAGCTGAATTTAGGTAAAAATAGTAGGAATCTATGGCACTCAAACCTAGGGCTTCTCCTATCCCCCCCGCCTCAGATGAACTAGACATAGTGCCAGAATGGAACAGGTTATAAGAACAGGTACTTTCCTCCTGTAGCAGAAGAGGCTGGATTTGGAGGAACAAGTAACATTCACCCTGGCAGCATCATCAGAGGGGCTGACTGTCTCAGAGAAGGGCAAGCAGGAAGTGCTAAAAATGAATACCAACATGAGGCTGTAGTCACTGTTGAAGCAACCTTTTTCCAAGTAAAAGAGGGAGAAGTTGAAATGTCCTGAACTCTGTG
>NW_022901617.1:0-201 GCF_012274545.1 Fukomys damarensis | reverse complement strand
GCTGCTTTATTCACTCTGAAACATGAATCGGTAATGCGCAATCAGCAGATATCTAAAGAAGAAGCTCTCTAATGTGAAACATGGAGATTAGAATAAACATGAAATTTTAGAGCAGTGATGGTGAACCTTTTAGAGCTCTCAGTGATAACAAACAGCCTGGTGCAGCACACGTGCCATAGGTTTGCCACCACTGTGTTAGGG
>NW_022901616.1:0-828 GCF_012274545.1 Fukomys damarensis | reverse complement strand
GCGGTATCAAGGGGTGGACTGTGCATGAAGTAACGGGCCCACCGCAGGAACCACACAGGCTCGTTAGAGACCTTATCGGAGATGTTTAAGTCTTGTACAGGATAAAAAGCATAAAAACAGCCATGAGCTTCTGTGTTTAGGGCTGCCTCCCTATGCTCCTTAGCAATTAAACTTGATTATAACCAAGGGCTCCCATCATAATTATCAGAAGCCCGTAGCAAGAGCATCTCATTAGGGAGCCATTTATAGCCTGAAAAAAGCTTTGTCTCTTTCTCCTCGTGATCATCCTTTACTTGTGAGGAGGATATCAGCAGACACCCTAAACACAAGGAAACAGCTTCGTGCATCACAGGGGTGGGGTTAGAGGTGATGGAGCTTGCAGAAGACAAGCTGCCCGACTGGAATGACATGCGCGTGCCTTGTGCCTTCCGGCACAGGGGCAGCAGAACAACAGCAACCCGAGCAGGTGCTGTCAGCACAGGCACACTGCACACAGCGTGTGAGGCAAGCAACGAGTAGAGAAAAGCCACAAGAAGAGGTGTACCCGCCAGCTACAATGAAAGCTAACACCACTCTCTTCCTGCATGGGATTAATTTTTAAGGAATGACAGCACACATTTTTGAGTGTTTAATCATGTGTTCAGTCAGGCCCTGTCTCAAGTGCATACATCACATGCCTTAACTCAAATAGCCCACTCTGATCTCAGTGTTAATGGAGGCACAGAAAGGTCCTGGAACCGGCCCCAGGTTGCCTCACTGACCATGAGAGAGGAGGGATTTGAACCCAGACAGCCAAGCTTCAGCAGCCACCATCTTTTACCACCTTGG
>NW_022901615.1:0-2263 GCF_012274545.1 Fukomys damarensis | reverse complement strand
AAAGAAGAAAACAATGGAAACAAAGCTTTTGAAAAATGGGATTACAATTAGCATCATTAGATGATATCAGTTGCTTCATATGACTGTGACATTTTTGAAAGTCATTGTTCAAGATGCCCTCCTAAAAAAGAAAAACTATACCATTAATATTATTAAACAATAAAGAGAACTCCTTTTTCTTCCTAAAACTTCAATCATCAAAAATTCACCAGAACAGAGGAGAGTTTAATTTACTTCTACTGAAGTGGTCTTGTATTGGTATTTTTTCTCCTTTTCTTTCCCAGGTGATGTCATCAAACGCAATTTTCACCCCTGGTCTCAATGGAAGTAACAAGAATCTTAGAGTCTGTTTCAGGGTGATTTGATAAACACATTTTCCAAGGATTGATTTGATTACATCTCGATGTCAGTCTGAATGGTGACACCTAAAAAACTATATTCATTTGTGATTAAGTTAAATGATAAATAGGCAACTATTATATTTTTTCAAAAGGGAAATATTTAGCAAGAGGATAACTTAATGGAACATTCAAGTGAGCTTTAAATATATTCACACACTTCTTTATGAATAAAGAGAAGAAAGTAGAAAAGACAGTACAAAGAAGGCATTGCTTCAACAATGGAGATACGAATTTTGTTGATGTAGACAGCTTTTGAATGCTAGAAGAGGATAATTCTTCTCTCACAAACCTATTATTTTCAGAGAACTATAAAACAATTTCAACACCGTTGTTGCTATTTCTGTACAATACTTTACATAAAAGCACTTCTATATGACCTTACTAAAGTTCAGACTGTATGAACATTACATCATCCTGTTATTCTCAGCATGCTTTATAATCCATGATGTCATTGGTTTTAGCATATTTTCTTGCAAAGCTCCCTGTATTTATATTATGTATGCTGGAATTAAAAAATAAAGAGCGTATTTGTTGATGATGTAAATTTGGTCCTTGTTTTTCTGCTGCTGTAAATTTGGCTCTTTGAATAGTGGACTCTATATCACCTAAGTAAGGAAGCTTTAGTGCTGGGGGGCAGAGCTGAGTCGTAGTATACATTCATAGCATTGGTCTTGCTATGAGCTTTATTATCAGGACTTTAAAAAGGGAAAGAAGATTGTTTTATATGTGAGGTAGAATTATTGAATATAGAGGTGAGGTTTTGAGTTTTTAATAATTTCAAAGCAAAATGTAGTTATATCTTTGTTACTCATTTCTGAGGATCTAAAGATGTTTTAATTTACTTTGAAATTTCATGTGTGTCAAATATCATTTATTTAATTTGTGTTTCATTTTTCATGACGTTATGAGTCATGTTCCATATAACGGAAGAAGATGGGACATTTTATTTCCTCTCCTGAGGCTATGTACTCATCATACCTCCATCTCATGGAAATGATGCTCATCTTTTCATTAATTTGTAATAGCTATACACATATTAGAACAGCAGTACTTTGCATTTTAAGGAAATATTTCACATTTATTGGATATTTTTGGTATTGAGGATTGAACCAAGTGCCTTTAGGAGGAACTGGAATCCCAGTCCATTTTCCTGTTTATTCATTTATATGTGAATCAAGGTCTCACTGAAATTCTATTTTATTCAGGCTGGGCTCAAACTTTCAATCCTTCTGCCTCAGCTTCACAGAGTGAAGAAATTACAGGTCTGTGTCAATACCCTTAAGTTGCAGGTTTATTCTTTAGGAGTCTGTTTTCTTTTATATGTGATTAATGATGTTTAAAATTTGCCTACAACCATTTAGTTTGAAATGGTTTAATTTGTCAATATTTGTCATAGTTTTAAGTAGGTCATGGAAATCAAGGCTGTAGTTGTCTCTATGAATGTCTTTTAGTCTTGCATTTTTGTCAGATATAGCTCTATCTCTCTCTAGATATTTATCAATAATTTTAAATACAATTTTAGCCTTCAAGATAATGTATGGGAGCATGAGTATGATGCTAATAAAACTTAGAGAAAAAGACTGAGAATCCAGTGAAGAGTGCTGAGTCCACCTGTGAATGGCCCTTGTGGTAGACATGACAAGAAAGATGTGAGAGGAAAATGATATGCATTTTTAAAGTTTGGATATAAAGAATCAGCCAACACAAAGTTACAAAAGTTAAGGAATTTCTCAAATCACTATCACATTTCCTCCATCAATTATCTCAATAACCAAACAGAGCAGTGATTTCACACTCAGTGGGTGAGTTCTCTCCTTAAAAATGTGTACAGATGATATTGTACCTTGGATATTGCAGCTCTT
>NW_022901614.1:0-1356 GCF_012274545.1 Fukomys damarensis | reverse complement strand
GTGTGGCCTAAAAAGATGTGGGAGTGACTATGCAAGGGCCCCTCATGGATGGATAACCAAATCAGTTCCTTTATATCTCTGTGTGGCTGCTGAAGGATTCCATGTCCAATAGTGGGGCCTCAGCTCCTAATCAACTGTGCCTTCATGAAGCTGGTACAGCACCTGGGGGCTTTCCTCTCCCTGTTCAGTAAGGTGAGGCTCGTGCCAAAATTGAGCAGAACCAGGTCATGAATGGAGCAAGGCACAGTTCTCTCAAGTGGGAGAAAATATAGACAAGATTGAAAAATTCAACATTAATAAAAGTAAAGTTAATTTTAAAAAAGTAGAAGTGAAGAAACAAGAAACTAAAAGGCAGGGATAAAGTAAGAAAGAAGAAAAGAAAAAATCCAATTAGAGAATTTAAAAATACAGACAGATAAAATTATGCAGAATAATGGGAGAAAAACAAAACAAAGGAGCTAGTAATTCCTCCTTGCTTAGGTATTTGGGTTGAAGATCATCTTTGTAGGACTTTTAACTTTGAAATGCAGTGAGTTTGGAAGCAGTCATTGGGTTGCAGCTGCAATCAAGCATGTGACATTTGGTCAGAGCCTCCACAGTATGTGGCAATGTTCAACATGCAAAGGGTTGTCCTGTGGATGCTTCTGAATCGGGACAAAGAGACCGAACCAATGTGATCTGCTCTGGAGGTGAGCCATGGACCTCGCACACTTCCAGCCTCCACCAAAGTGCCCTGATCTGAACTGCCACACAGTTCATTCTAAACGGAGCACTTATCTGGGCGTGGGGGTCCACACTTGTAATCTCAGCTCTGGGCGAGATCAGGACAAAATGATCTCAAGCCCAGACTGGGCCAGGTAGTTACTTAGGGAGACCCTGTCTCTGAGTAAATAAATAAACAGGGCCGGGAAGTAGTCCAGCATGAAAACCCTGAGTTGAACACCAAGTACTGAACAAAAAAATGAAGCACCTTCTCCTCCACTCTGCATCACATGCCAGGCTTCCCACTGCACAGACTGCTCAGTGGGTTTCTGTCAGTCACTTGCCTGGGCCTGGACTGTCTCTCCAGGTGACGTACGTGGAGTCAGTGATCAGAAGACCCTGTTGGACTTGGAGACAAAAAAATACCAGGGCTTCTGCTCCCCACGCAGTGAGCTCAGACAGTGGAAGCCCCACTGAGATGGCTCCACCTGACGGCCCCGTGTGACGTGCTGGGGAGGACAGAGGATCTCTCCCCAGTACCTTCTTGCAGGGCTTCTCCTCTCTGGTCAGACTGTGTCTGCAAGGAGCTGATACTGCATTTGTGGAGATCACCGGGGACTCCCTCTTTCATCTGTACCCACACTGCAGGGAGAA
>NW_022901613.1:0-341 GCF_012274545.1 Fukomys damarensis | reverse complement strand
AAACAAGGCAACCCTACTCAGGCATTTAAGGTGAAGATCTTTATGGTGTTCACATTTAGACTTGGCTCATGGGTAGTTTTTTACCAGTCAACTACTGTCTACTGACTATTACCACCTGGCAAGATTGCTCTTATGAGACCTATCTTTTCTGCCAAATGGGTTGCTTTTTCGGTTGCTGGCATCTACATTCATCAGAGTCATGAAAATTATTTCTTTGAATCGAGTAAAGTGAAATATTGGACTTTGGTTTGCACTTTTCCCTCCAAAGCTAATTAGTGGTTTTTAAACATCTTGTCTGATTTATAATCACAAATAGTTGCACCCAGGGTTAGCTGATAGTA
>NW_022901612.1:0-426 GCF_012274545.1 Fukomys damarensis | reverse complement strand
CTTTCTTATGCTGAGTCTTCATGGCTTCTATCATAGTCTTGAGCTCATCTATTTTTTTGTCAGGTTCTGCTCTAGAATCTCGAATCATGACTTCTGTTTTGCTCATCATCTCTCTGGTTAGCTGGGAAATTATTTCTGATTTGAATTTTTCTAGAGCCTGATTGATCAATTTTGTTACCTCCTGTGCTATGGGTCCAGGGAGTCCTGTTGGTTCACTATCAGACTTTTCATCCTCATTTGTCCTACTATTTGCTATTGGTGAACTGGATATCTGTTTTTGTGTCTTGCTTAAGTGTTTTCTCATTTTTATTTTTATTGTTGGTTTGTCCTTCTTTAATTTCTGGGTATTACTTAAATCTTCTGAATATAGTTGCGTGTTAGCTTTTGAGTTTCTAATGACTCATAGACATCCTCATTTTCATAATA
>NW_022901611.1:0-229 GCF_012274545.1 Fukomys damarensis | reverse complement strand
TTCACTTCCTTGGTTAAACATTCCTTAAAAACTTTTTGGTAGCTATTGTGAATGAGATTTCTTTGCAATTTCATTACTATTGTATAAGAACACCCTGGGAAGCTGAGCAAGTTCCAGGACAACATGGAAAACTTATGACTTTGTAAGACTGTCTCAAAATAAACAGCAGCAGCAGCAGCAGCAAGATCTATCATGTACAGGTACAAATTACCTATGACGACTGTTATCA
>NW_022901610.1:0-324 GCF_012274545.1 Fukomys damarensis | reverse complement strand
TGGAAGCAAGCTAGGCCCTTGTCTGGCCATGGACCAGAAACACGAGGGAAGTACATCCAGGAATGACGCTCACAAGGGAGAAAGGGAGCAGACACCTAAATATTCAAACATCTTGTTCTAAGGATGGACATGTTTTGCTTCTCTGGAAGCAGAATGGAGAATGGAGAATGGAACACACAGCAGTGATTTTGATAATACACCCAGATAATGGTTTTACCTCCTGCTCTTCCCCATGGTTCGCACTCCCTCATGCTTTCCAGAGTCACACCTCACATAAGCTGCCTCAGGCACTGCTATTTAAAGAATCTAATCAAGGCTTCCCTT
>NW_022901609.1:0-237 GCF_012274545.1 Fukomys damarensis | reverse complement strand
AGCCTGGACCCCACAGAGGACTCGCCTCAGCCACTGTGCACGAGGAGCTTTCGACTAAAGGCCACCCCATCCTTTCCAGGGGACTCCATGGCGCCCCCTTCTGGTGGTCAAGAAGGTGGCTGGGGAGGTTGCTCCCTGTAGCGTCTGCTTGGCAGAGCGCTGATGAGAAACCCTGGGAGGCCACAGCACGGCTCAGGCTTCTCTTGCTCTGGCCAAAGTAGTCATGGGACACACAGC
>NW_022901608.1:0-502 GCF_012274545.1 Fukomys damarensis | reverse complement strand
CTTTGCTTAACCTTTAATAAATTTTTCAAGTAGCAACACTCAAAAAATGTATTGCTACATTCTAACTTTGTTACTCATGATGTCTTCAGCATTAAGCAAATTTGTATTTCATTGTTTTTATTTCAGACTCATCGCTGCTTCTGTGGCTTTCATTTAAAAACTTAATCTGGGCCAGGGATTTAGCTCAGTGGTTCTGGCGCCTGCCTGGCAAGCACCAGGACCGGAGTTCGATCACCGGTACAAAAACAAAAACAAAAACAAAAAAACATAAATCTTAATCAATAAGTACTATGAAATTTTTTAAAAAGAAGTTTGTACTCACGAAGGGCTGTTAAGGACCGTCTTCAGTGCGTTTAGCAGTTCTGTGCTTGACAATGTCAAGAATTCCACTTTAACAGCTGCTCCTTTAGCCTTCATGTGAGCAATGTTATCATGCTGATCCGCAAACAAAGGAATGCCCACCATAGGGATCCCATGGTAGATCGCCTCATAAACACCGTTG
>NW_022901607.1:0-203 GCF_012274545.1 Fukomys damarensis | reverse complement strand
GTGTAGAAGAAGAAACATTTATCTGTGCTGGAGGATGGCAGAGAACACAGTCCATAGGCAGTGGTATTGGAGTTGGGTATTAATAACCCAGGAGAAATTCATCAGGTAGACAAGTGATGAATTGAATGAACATTAAGACAGTGTGTACCAAATTGTCAAAGGCAAGCGATTTAGCATGATTAGAACCGTGGTTATATCTGGCA
>NW_022901606.1:0-242 GCF_012274545.1 Fukomys damarensis | reverse complement strand
ACATCTAGTACATTCATTCTTTCCTTATGTCACCAGTGGAGGTGAAATAGAAACACTTTTAGGTTGTACTACAATATAAAGACATCTCATGAAAAACAAAGTAATAGAAAAGAACCATTCTAATTCATTCATTTGTTCCAATACGATTCATTTCCTACCGTGTCCAGAAATTTTTTTCCCTTGTTCCAAGCAAAGTTATCTCTAGTGACATAGTCCTGAAAGTAATTCAGATAACCCACCGA
>NW_022901605.1:0-250 GCF_012274545.1 Fukomys damarensis | reverse complement strand
TTTATGCTAGTTCACATGCTACTGAGGATGAAGATTTCATACAGTCTTTTCCTATACCAATGTATTTGAGAATTCTACCTAACTTATCTTCCAGCAACTTTAGTGTTTCTATTTTAATATTTATATCTTAAATCCACTTGGATTTTACTTAGTGCATGGTGAAAGAGAGGGGTCTAGTTTTAATCTCTTGCAGGTTGAAATCCAATTTTTCTAACACAATTTATTGAAGAGGCTATCTTTCCTCCAGTAA
>NW_022901604.1:0-1556 GCF_012274545.1 Fukomys damarensis | reverse complement strand
CTCTAATGATTAAAGAAAGGGCACAGGAGGCATTACAGGAAGAAGTACTTTATAGCCAACATAATGGTGTATCTAACCATTTTAGAATAACTGAGCACTTCTGTTAAAAACATAAAAGGTCAACTAGCACATCTTACAATGCAGAAGGAAACCTGTTCATTTTCAATTTACTCTTGTATCTTCCAATGTTACGCAGAGGGCAAAATAGCTGAGGTTAATGGACTTTAATATGTCATTGGACTAAGTGGTTGATGAGAATATGAATTTAAAGGATTAGGAAAGATATTTCAAGCTTGTAATGACATGCCATCAATCTCTGAAGCGATTTTGTTTAGTGGCATTCTTTCTGTGAGTTTTTAAAATTCTACCCATTTTTCCATTAGGGAAGCCACTTCAAACTTTTATTATTTTAAATTTGTTGTAATCATTATAAACATTGAATACGTATTCAGTGTTGCCTCCTATATAATCAATGATTACAGATGAAGGTTAATGGAATTTGGGGACTCGGTGGGGGTGGTGGACTTATCAAATTAATGACCCAACACACACTAACTGGCTTCACTTTTCCTTTAAGAAAACCAACTGAGGGGCTGGGCATTTGGCTCAGTGGTCCCACCACCTGCCTCGCAAGCTCGAGGTCCTGAGTTCAATCTCTGGTACCATAAAAAAAGACAAAGAAAATGAAAGCTTCACAGCTTTCAGTAGCCACGGTTCTGGCCCAACACTAACTCTTTCCATCCTATTACATTTGTTTCCTTTGTGCTTTGTTATTTCACCCTATTTAGTTTTCCTTTTAGGTTGCTCAAAATGAGGGTGACTAACAGTAAGTGAGCAAAATTCTTGAAGGAAAGCATTTATGATCTCCAGCACTCTCACTAACAGTGCAATATTACTGGTATTAACCAGCATCTCAGCGGGAGCTTTCAGAATACCAGCAAATTAGTGGAAAGCGGGCCTTCTTCGGTGACTAATACATTGAGATTCTGACAACTCAAGAGGGAGGTCATCTACGAGTGACAGCTCTTTTACCATTCAAGAAAGGTGAGACAGTTTGTAAAGATGCCTTTGTACATAGGCTGTTCCCTTTGCCAGGAAAGTGCTTCTCTTGTGTTACCTTTTCAGAGATTTTAGGGCTTTTTGTTTTGTTTTGTCTAACTGATCTCTAGCAGCACAACAGCTCACTGTATTCACTTGCACTGGTTCTTTTTCATCATCTTATTGGTATAAAATGCATATTCTCTTATGGATTACTTACATCGCTAGACTAGTAGATCCTGAGGGCAGGAATTTCTCCTCTGGTTCACAGATCCTCACAGCCTCTGATGCAAGCCCGGCATATGGCAGGTTGTCAATAGTCATTTGTTGAATAATATAATTTATAAAACATGGCAGCCTGAGAAAGATTTTAAGCTGTGAAAAGTATGACCAAACCATTACGCTAAGTATATCCAGCTTACCAACTTTCTTAAAGTTTCAATTCACAGCTGTACAGGCATACCCTCTTTCATCCATCCGATATGATACAAGAACACAACACAACACAACACAACACA
>NW_022901603.1:0-301 GCF_012274545.1 Fukomys damarensis | reverse complement strand
CCAAGATAAGTCATATAAAGGTACAGGATCCCAATGATGAATGTAATTGTATACCTAAAATGTACCAATAAACTAACTAAATAAATGGGATTAGGAAGTAAAAAACAAGAGAGGAAGAGGTCAGATATAAGGCTGGAAGGTAAACTTTAGGAAAGTGGTGAAGACAGGGAGATAATTGTAGTGCCTGCTTCTAACGACTGTCGGGAGGATGAAATGAAGTAATAGGCACAAAGTACTTCTAGGGCCCGGCTCAGAGTAAATGTTAAATAAATGTTAGTTATCATTGTCAATGTTACCATCA
>NW_022901602.1:0-952 GCF_012274545.1 Fukomys damarensis | reverse complement strand
AAAAAAAAATGCTTGAATCAGACAGCTGGTCGTTACTAAAGCTAAAGGGTTTGAAACATCTGAGACTGAGCAGGAGATGGGGCAGTAAGACTTGATTATTATAAATGAACCAATATTTTTTGGGCAGCTACTACAGGCCAGGACTAAAGTGAGGCAAATAAGGTGCTGTGTTGGGTGGAAAATATAAGAGGGGGCACCAAAAATGGGAAAATATAGGAAACAAGATTATTTTAATGCAACATATTTAAAAGATTATCACATATGCAAGAAATCCATAATAAACATGATAACAAAATTCCAAATAAAATGTTTGTTTTTCTAGCTTTTCTTGTTTCAGTCTTTAATGTAGCTTGGCCTGGTGCTGTTACTAATCTTGTTTTCCTTGCAGTTGACATTTTGGGAAGGGGGTTGCATTAATTTTTGTTTTGGAAAATATCACATTAAATATTGTTGCTCATGAATAATTAGTCTCATACATTTTGAACTTGAGGCAGGTACACCTTACCTCACTCTAGCCCTGGTCCTATACTGGGCTAAAAGCTTTGCATTATGTCACAGAATTATTGCAGCCCATAAAATATGCAATTTTCTGGCTATGCAAATTGACTTTTTAATGCAGGGAATAACTTTGTATTTGAGAATATATATATAGGTATACAAATACACACACAGATGTGCAAATATCCTATCATTATTTGGAGATATAACATGCCAGTTTCTTTTGTAATAGCTAAAATGCACAGACATCTGCTTGTATTTTGATTATTTATATTTCTTCTCAGTATTTTCCTAATTTTTATGTAAAACATGCTGAAATTGTATTAGTCCTGTTAAGCTTAGGGATCCTTGAGCCACCCTGAAAGAAGTAATTCTCTAAAATGTCTTCCTCAGAATTGTAGTCACATGATTATCTAAGCTGCTTCCTAGAATGGAAAAACCATATTGACAAACA
>NW_022901601.1:0-289 GCF_012274545.1 Fukomys damarensis | reverse complement strand
TTCTGAAAAGAGCCTCCTCTTCCCACGGTCAACTCTTGTCATTCCAAGTCGTAACACAGCAGAATATTCTGCTCCACAGAGGGAGGAACATCCTCATGACAGAACTCACTTATTGATTTCTTTGTTTGCTCGGGTGCACCACTTTGAGAAAATGGGCTTGGTAGAAAAGGGAAGACTGTCTACAGCCACACCACCCTGCACACGCCCGATCTCTGATCTCGAAACTAAGCAGGGTCTAGCCTGGTTAGTACTTGCATGGGAGAAAAAGGGAAGAAATAGGACAGTTACA
>NW_022901600.1:0-318 GCF_012274545.1 Fukomys damarensis | reverse complement strand
TTGCTGGATCGATAACATTTCCAACATCTCTACAAATTGCCCCTCTTTAGTGAAGGCCTCCTGTGAGTGCCTTCTCCCACTCCCTGGATTAAATCCACCTGTCATGACTCTGTGCTGTGTCTGTGTATCTCAGAAGCTCTACAACCTTCTAAGCCTAACCCACAGCCAGGCTCCCACTGTCCACAGGCTGTGATCCCACTCCACGCTCCACGCTGGCTCCTTCTCCTACTGTCTTACACGGCCACTCCATACTTTTCAGCCCCCAAAGCTTCCTACCCATCTCAGTGTACGGTTTTACTGCCTATTTCATGGAGGAAA
>NW_022901599.1:0-217 GCF_012274545.1 Fukomys damarensis | reverse complement strand
AGGCCCTGAAAGGGTTGCACACAAGCACTGGACACCCTTGACGTCCCTGTGAGCTGAACTGTGTGCAAAGCTCCAGTGCGAACTGCATCTGCGCACTGCATTACTCCCTGCAGTCAGCTTCCGGGACTGAGCATCTGTTGTTTGGGGGGGGGGACAAATTCTCTTTAAGACTCTCGATCATTTTGAATGATAGAATATATGGAAGGAGGCCTCTCAG
>NW_022901598.1:0-404 GCF_012274545.1 Fukomys damarensis | reverse complement strand
AATATGTAAGATCAAATGTTATTTTTATATGGAAATCTTCACCTAATCTTTAAGAGATAGGTTAACGGGCCATGCAATTTCTGAGTTCTTTTACATTTTGCTATTGCATTTACCCGTGACAGAGCTGAGTGGATATTAAATTATTGATGCACATTCTTTTCACCTGTAAACCTTGTTATCATTAATTTACTGCCTTCTAGCAATTTTGTTGTTGGTGCTATTGTGGAAGTGAAGACTTAGGTTAACCAGGTTTTGATTATTGTTAGTAGATGCTTTCACTACCCTCTCACATTTCACTTACTCACTGTTTTTATTTATTTGTTTCTTTGTTTGTTTGTTTGTTTCTTTCTTTTTTGAGACAGGGTCTAACTCTGTAATTCAGGCTGGCCTTGAACTCCCTATGT
>NW_022901597.1:0-651 GCF_012274545.1 Fukomys damarensis | reverse complement strand
ATATATATATATATTTTGTATCGGGGATTGAACTCAGGACCTTGCGCTTGCCAGGCAGGAGTGGTGCCACTGAGCTAATCCTTGTGGCCCAGTAAATGTAATTTTTCAGCATTCTTAGTTTTGCTAATAAGACAGATACAATTTACTCCATTGCACCAATTTTAAAACACACATATTTTGCAGTTTGAAGCATCCAAAATAGGGATGGTTGTGTGTTACAGTGTGTCTTCATTTACTCAGAAGCATCTTTTTTCTTAATACTGATGCATCTCACAAAGAATGGCATCTTAGGAGTCTGTGGAACACAGTAGTCTCTTATTTAACTTTTAGTTTGTATTTTCTGACCAGTAGCAAATAGCCAAGATTTACACAGAATGATGTCAACACACATTTTAATGCCTTAATAAAACTTAAAAAAATTTAAAAAACGTGGTTAAAGAAAACACATGACATAAAATTTACCATCTTAACCGTTTTTCAGTACACAGCTAACTAGTGTTTACTACATTCACGTTGTCACGCAACTGGCCTCTCGAACGCCATCCCCTTGGCAGCTGAGACTCTGTCTCCAGGAAACAGCAACTCCCATTTCTCTGGCAACCATCACCACTTCCTGCTTCCACAGGGTGAAGTAGTGCATGAAAAAAAAAA
>NW_022901596.1:0-220 GCF_012274545.1 Fukomys damarensis | reverse complement strand
CCAGGCTCTTCCCTTCTTCTCTCTGATTTCCAGCTGCCATGGTTTGAGCAGATTTTCTCCACCGTATCTTCCACCATCAATTTCTGTTTTGGAGCCAGTGGCCAGCCATGGACTGCACCCACTGCAAGCCATGAGCTACAATAAAACTCGTCTTTTTAGTTGCAGGTGTTTTGTCTCAGTAATGGGAAGGTGAGTAATATAAGTGTTTAGATATGCTTGA
>NW_022901595.1:0-225 GCF_012274545.1 Fukomys damarensis | reverse complement strand
GCTGCCAGAGGTGGATGGAGTGGGCTCCAGGGGATGAGGGCGAGGACAACGACCACCATCATGTGGGAGGCGCCACTTCCCCGAGGGACCGTGGGCCGTCTTTACCTCTCTGCTCTCCTTTCTCATCTGCGCCAGGAGGATGCTGAGTCCGACCTTGGGGGATGCTGTAGGACTGCAGGACCGGAAGTAACAGCAGGACTGGCTACATAGTGACAGTGATGTCCA
>NW_022901594.1:0-345 GCF_012274545.1 Fukomys damarensis | reverse complement strand
TCTCCATTCAAATAGACAGAATTAGTGGTCACTAATTGTTTCCTCATTGTCTTCTTCTTATTTATTTATTTATTTATTTAGGTTCTGGGGATCGAACTCACAAGGCAGGAGCGGAACCACTGAGCTAAATCCCCGGCCCTCCTCATTGTCTTCTAATAAATTTTCTCTTCAACCCAGCCAGTGATCCACAATACCCCAAAGTAGCTGGAGATCACCTAATCCCCAGTAAGTAGGGTCTATTCTCTCTTGCAGCTAGAAGACAGAGATCTGTTTTCCCTTAGCGCCCATACAGAATTATGGGGATATGTGGCCTCTCAGGATGAAATGAGAAGGGAAGGTGGGACA
>NW_022901593.1:0-10460 GCF_012274545.1 Fukomys damarensis | reverse complement strand
GTTGCTGGTGCCTTGGCTTCTCCCCTCTGGCCCTGGGCACCCAAGCCTGGTCACAAGCACAGACTGTGCGAGGGGGCTCTGCTGCCTGAGTCATCGCGCCCTCCACGGTCACACTGGATATGGGGGTCTGAGGTTCACCTGCTAACACGATTCTGTGCGGCTCCAGAGAAGGGCCAGCTCGCAGGAGAAGGGCCTATTGAACAAGGACTTGGGTGTCCTGACTGATGGTGCCCCACAGCCTGGCAGCCGCTCAGGGCAGGTGGGTGGGAGAAGCCAGAGAGGATTTGGAGGAAGGAAGTGGTGTCAGCTGTTTTTGGCCAGTTGTTCCTGATAATGAAAGAAATAGATAACTGAAATTCATCAGACCCTCACAGTATCCTTAAAAGATTAATATCACTGAAGGAAGAAATTACGTTTCCATACTTCCTCGTCTCTGGTTTAAGCCTTCACCACCATTATTGTTAGGAGTAGACGCTGGGCTGTTAGAGTGCCTCATGTAAATTTCCGTGTGACCACAAGCCCCAGGCCTGCTGCATTCTGTGAATGTTGAAACTTTACATCTCGATGCATGCTGGGCAGTGTGGTGAGCGAGGATGTGGCCTGAGTCAGTCTGGCGCGGTCTTGGCTGCGTCTTATAAAGCTATGGGCCTTGGCACATGGCAGAAGTGCTTCGGGCCTCAGTTTCCAAGGCTGTAAAAAAGAGCTGCTAAATAGTAATTTCTGACAGTCGAGTGAGAACCAACAACCTAACACATGTAGAGCAGTGGCAGTTAGCAATGACAGGAGGTATTTTGTCTGTTGAGACTGGGAGGGTTTCTCTTGGCCCCAGGGATGGAGGCCAGGGATGCTGCTAAAACTCCTGCCATGCCAGGACCGGCAGTCATGACAAAGCCGCCTGGCCAGGAGGGCACTGCGGCCGGGGTGAGAAGGAGCAGTGCAGCTCCTGTGGTACGAGCTGCTGTCATTTCCTCCACTACCAAAGGCCAGCCAGTCACCATGACTGCCGAGTGCCGAATCTGCACCCCTGCTCCTCCTATATGCAACTCTAGCCTGGTGGCTGCACTCACTGTCTCCGGGATGTCCTGTCCACTGCTCAGGCTGGGGCTCAGTCCTGCCAGTGCCTCCTGTCCCCTGGCCCGCCTGCAAAAGCTGTGCTGCTGCTTTAATGGAGTGGGTGCCGATACCTTACACAGAGGAGTGGCTTCTTGGCTCACAGGCGCAGGGCCTAGAACCTGGGATGCAGGCCATTGGGTGGGGATTCATGGAGGGAGCAGCCATGCCCTGTGGTGTCTGGGAAGCAAAAGGACAGAAGCTGGCTGACCCCCACTCCCGCTCAGTGGCAGCAGGCTGCGACCGCTTGGTCCACACCCACCCGGCGACACCTGACACCCGTGGTGCAGCGGCAGCTTCTGCCCCTGAAGTGGGGGCGCCCAGCCTCTGAGTCCGCCCCTCCCAGGGAGGCCTTGGCACACCTGGGAGTGAGGCTCAGTGCTCTGGTCTGACTGATGTGAGTCCGCTTTCTAGTGGATGTGACCCAATCCTCACCCCTGCTGGGAGCATGGGTCTTTCCAGCTGCCCCTCATGCACTGTCCGCCCGCCCTGGGTGTGGACCGAGACAGCCGTTGTGAGGTCCCACAGAACGAGGCCGCAGGTCGTAGGTCAGAACCCGTGCACCTTCACCTTCCCGCTGCCCAGGGCAGTGTGGTTCTGCCAGGAGGGGAGAGTCAGGTGGTTTCCACGAGACTGGGGGTCGGAAGGGCACCGCCAGGAGCACAGCTAAGCCACAAGTGTTTTGACTTATGGCCTGCAGCCTGCAATTCATGGAGTCAAAAGCACATGAACGTTTTGTTTCCAGTGAAGCTGCTCCCTGAACCTGGTTTGCGAGGCCCAGAGCTCATTGCGGGATCAAAAGGGGCATGGTGGCGGAGAGCCAGGGGTGGTGGGGACTTTTGTTGCTGATTGTGGAGCAGACAGCTGCAGGAGGCTCCAGGCTAGTCATTGGCCCCCATAGGTGTTCGGTGGCCGACCTGTGTTCTGCTGTGTGTTGCTGGGCAAATTGCCTAAGCTCTCTGAGCAACATTATCAACAAAGAGGTTGTGGGCATTCATAGAGATAAAACCCCAGCTCTTCCAGCCCAGCCCAGCAGGCACTGGTGTGGGAGAGCCACTGGAGCCTCAGTTGCCCGAAGTGCCTGCACACACAGCTCTCCATGCTCCCTCCCTCGGTGACCCCTGGCCCTGGGGCAGCTTTGTGTGTCCAGAGTGATAAAAATGCAGTGGGTGTTTAAATTTTTAAAATTACAGTAAAAGACGCATTGCCCTTAATCTCAAAATACTCCCCAGGCTTCAAACACACTCACCCGGTACTCTTGCCACCTTTTGAGCAGTTCCGGCAGTCCCTTTCTGTGTCCCTCTGGGGCTGCCCGATGTCCTTAGCTGATTCTAGATGTCCATGGTGATTTGTATTAGATAAAAGCATTGCGGGCTGTCCTTACCCACTTTACTCACTGGCCCAGTGCCATGAGACCCCTGGCTCTGCCCAAGCAGAGGTGGCCTGGAGCCACGATTGTTTTGAGTGGACCCAGGACAGTGAGGCAACCACAAGAGCACGACTAAAGATACTCCTGAAAGTGGACTCCAGAGCTGCTGCAGAAGCGGCAAGAGTGGCGGGATGAGTGTGCGCAAAGTGAGGGGAGTATTTGGGGCGGCTCACGACAGTGTGTCTTTACTGTAATAAATTAAAGAAGTTCAAGCGGCAGCTGGAGCTTTGAGTCCCCCTGGTATATGTGGGGCAGGCTGGAGTTCCGGTAGTACCAAGGGCTTAGGGCCCCATCCATGAGCAATGCTAGCGGGCTGGAGGCGGACCCTCTTCCCAAGGGGTGACTGCTCATCACGGTGCTGCTGTGGTCTTCTGTTTCCTGTCCGACTCCCACCTTCGCCCCCTGGAATCTCATCCCAGTGCTCTGCACTGCTCCCCTTTTTGCTTCAGGGGAAGACACCTGACGCCCCAGCTCAGGGGAGGCATGGTTTATTTTGGATCACAGATTCTGGGGTTTTGGTCCATGGTCAGCTGATGGTGGAGCACAGCTGTTCCCCTCATGGAGGCTGGGAGCAGAGAGGCGGGGAGGAGCCAGAGTGAGATGTGTGCCTTCCCAGATGGAGCAGCTGTGATCCCCTCCTGCACTGGGCCTGCCTCCCATGGCACGTTCAGGAAGGCGCTAGTGCTTTAGCTACTGACGGGAAAGTGACCCATGATCCAGTCCCCTTCTCAAAGCCTCACTTCTGAACCCAGAGACTTTTGGGGGACACTTTAGGTTTAAACCATCATATGCTCTATGCATTCAAATCCTTGTCTCAAGCTTCACTTTTAAAAAGGGAAGCTGCTGGGCAGGAGGCCTGTGCTGGCATTTTGTGTGAAAGCACTTTGCAAACACTAATGCAACTCTACAGGTGTGTGCTGGTTCCAAGTCTACAGATGCTGGTGCCCCTGTTAGCAGTCAGTGAGCCGCAGGTGTAAAGAAGCATCTGTGTGCTCCGCACCTGCTGTGACATCAGAAGGGAGAGCTGCCTGGGTTCCTTTGTGATTCTGGCACTGGACAGATGGGCACTGCTGGTGAGGAGGTTTTACTAAGCTCCAAATGTGGTCGGAGTTATTTTGGCTATTGTTAAAAATGCCTCTATTGCTGAATATATAGATTTGGCTTTGTTACATGGGGTACGAGTCAACAGCAGGGGTATTTTGTGAGACCTGGAAGCCAAGGCTGGGAGCAGTGCTCTTCATGGGGAAGTGGCCAAGACCCTGCTTGCACCGAGAGCTGGTGTGTTGTCCCCGTCCCCCGGATTTGCTCTGGCCTTGCTGACTGTGTCCAACAGACAGAAACAGTGCTGTGACTTCAGAGGTTGGGTTTAAAAGAGGTGAGCTGCTTCTCAGTGGGTCTCCTGGAAAAGTCAAGCTTAGATCCTGCTTTCTGGGACTGCTCTCAGAATTGCATTTTAGACAGGGAGCAGCACTTGAATAGTGCACTTTAGGGAGGGTGACCTGGTCTAGAAGGCACAGATGTTCCATTGGGCTGTGGGCCAAATGGCCTTTTGTGTGGAAGCACGAGACTGGCCATAGGCAACACGTTGAATGAATGAGCATAGTTATATTCCAATAAAACTGGATTTATAGGAACAAATGGTGGACCAAATATGGCCCAATGGCCATAGTGAATTAGTCCTGCTATAACCTTTTGATGCAGGTAAAATTGCTTTCATTTTATCGATGAGGAAATGGAGACCTTAGAGCACAATAGACCTGAAATTCAGGTCTAGCTCACTGTAAATCCCAAAGCTGTGTTCACTCATTGTCCTCTGTGCCTGCTGTGTGTCCTGTCAGTGTTGCTCAGAGCTGTGGAGCCTCAAGACTTGATGCAACAGTGCCTGGCCTGCCTGCTGCCTGCTTCCCGCAGCTGCCTGGCAGGAAGGGCTGAAGGGGGGATGTCCAGTGCTCGCCGGTGGGGTGCAGACTGTTCCGTGTGCATTTCTTTGCAGTGTATACGCTTTTCCACTGTTGGTGTCTCTTTTAGCTCTTTGTAGTTTGCTGCTCTATGAAGACATCACACAGTCCAGCCATTATCTCAGGAACCCTGAGAATCGAGTGCTTCCTGTGGTGAATGTGGTTCTTCATCTGTCATTAGTCTTGTTATGAAAATGCTCTCAACAGTCTCGGGATACACAGGCATTGTGTCCCTTTGGCGGCTACCCGGGAAAGATCAGAGTGTGCAGTGCTGGCCTCGTTGGAGTCTTTGTTCCACATCAATAGTCCACTTTGATGGCATTCTCCAAGGGACTGTGGGCGTGTTGTTCCAAATATGACCAAGGTCACTTGATTTATGACATTTTAAAATTCATTTTTATTCATGTGTAGACAGTTCTTCTGAAGAGTACCCAGCCTGCTGGATATTATGTTATAAGTGTTCCCACATGCGTCTCTGGAGCTGAGCACACGCAGTGTGTCCACACAGCAGCTGTGGCGCTGCTCAGGGCTTCTCGCTTGAGCTTGGGGCGGGGAGGCCAGGGCCATGGTGTGGAGCAGCCAACTCTGAACAGCTGCTGACTCGGGTGATCTAAGTTCCTTCCTGTCTGCCTGCCTGAGTTCCTTGCTCATGCAGCAAACGCTTGCTGGCTTTGTGTGTGCACAACGCCACGCAAGGTGCTGAGCAGGGACAGAAGCTCCTGGCCTATGGATCTGAGCACAGTGGGAGACACAGATGTCAGATAATTACTCTGATGATTGAATATCTGCAAAATGAGATGATTTCTGTAAAAGAAAGGAACATTGTACTGGAAAGCAGCTTGTCCCTGGCAGTCAGGGAAAGCATCTCTAGGAGATGCTCAGGCTTGGCTCTGATGGAGGAGTTAGAGATAAAGCTAGGCCACTTCAGAAAGAGGGGCAAGCACAGGCAGCGACTGCACGCAGCACAGTGGAAGGAGGCTGTGAGCTCACTACTGTCTCCTGATGGAGTCTCCCTGCTCTTGGCAGCCACACAGCCAGGCCCTTGGAGAGGACCCTGGACACCCAGGAGAGGATTGCTGGCCCTGTTCACCAGCTCGTGTTGCACTGATGCTCCCAGGCTGGATGGCAGTGCAGCTAGAAAGGTTTGGGAAACACCTTCTACCTGGGGGGAGCCACTGACCCCAGCCATTTCCTGGTGGCCTCTCAGAGGTATCTTTTGAATCAGGCTTCAGTTTGAAGGGCTAGGAAAAAAAATTGAGCTACAAGAACAGACACAGTTCTAAGGTAAAGGATGGGGAACAGGACTGGCAGCACTCCAAAAGCCAGAAGGGTGGATGCGAATGTGAGAAGATGCATTTGGCTCCGGAAGGCAGGGGAGGCAGGGAGATGCTAAAATCTAGGGTGAAGGTTAACTTTGAATCTTAATCAGCTTTTCTGGCAAGGAAACAGCTATATCAATCCATCTCTTTTTAATTCCTCTTGGCTCTCGTCCTCAGAGTCTATCGATAGCTGTTTCTGCTAAGTGCTCCAGCTCCTCGTGGGGCCCCCTGCCCCTCCAGCAGCTCCTTCCTGGTGAAGTTGGTTGTCTCGCCAGATGATGCCTCCATGGGTTTCTGCCTTCTCACTTACATCCCCAAGTGTCAGTGACATTCGAATCCACATCTCTCATTTTCTCTTTCTCTCCCATGCAAAAGACTGGCTTTGAAATATTCATTAAGCTATACGCACCGTTCTTTCCTTTGGGTGATTTTTACCCTCTCTCCAAACAGCACCATGCTGGAGCCCGGAAAGCGATGGGGCTCAGTTGTGCCAGGCGGCTCTGGTCCCTCTGGACTCTACCACTCGGTGCTCTGTGCCACATGGCTCCTGGTGTCACCCTGCACGCCTGTGTGGAGCATGAAGGCTGCATACCAAGGCAGGGGCATGTGGCAGATGGGAAGAGCCACAGAGACAGTGCTACCCACCTTTGCTTAACGGTGGCAGTGCTGAGGCCTAGAGAAGGGTGGGGCCTTGGCTGTGTTGGCGTACCTGGGCCCTGGCAGAGCCTGCTGGGCATTTTCCTCCCTGGAAGCTTCCACTTCATTCCTGTGTTTCACTTGCTGTCTTATTGTGATCCAGAAGGGTTTGCTCTCCTTCCTGCTGTGTCCTTCTGTGCATGAGCTCATTTTGTCGCCCATTCGGATCCTTCTTCTATTCCTTCCCCTTTCTCTTTCCTTTGCTGCTTCTATCCTTCTTGTCGTCCTCTTTGTCTTTTGGGTACAAGTTTTTATGGAATGTGGATTCATAAGACTCTGTTCTTTTAACTGTGGGGATGGACAGAGAACAAACTACAATCCCTGCCCTCAAGGAGCTTGAGGATGACCAAGGAAAAGCAGCAACAGTCACAAAACATCAGGCAGGGTACAGTGGCTAATGTTTGTGGGTCACATCCTGGAATGAGGGCTCCTAGCTACATAAGCTCATTCAGACCCTGCCATGATCCTATGAGGTAGTAGTATTTCCCCATTGCGCAGATGAGGAAATTTGAGAAAAAGAGAGGAAAGGAAGTTTCTTGAGGTCAGGGGTACAGGAGAAGATGAGGCAAAGAAGAGTAGAGTCTATATTTGTGTTATGTCCCAGTGTCACACTGGCACACTCTCAGCTGTCTCCAAGTAGCTGTAGTCTGAGATAGAAAGAAGAGAGAGAGAGAGAGAGAGAGAGAGAGAGAGAGAGAGAGAGAGAGAGAAAGAGAGAGAGAAAGAGAGAGAGAAAGAGAGAAAGAGCCAGTTATGGTGGCACAAGTCTATATCTCAGCACTCTGGGAGGCCGAGGCAGGTAGCTAACTGACTTAGTGAGACCCTGCCTCAATAAGAATTAAAAATAAGGGTGGGGATGTAGCTCAGTGTGAAAGCGCTGGGTTCAATCCATAGTAGAAAGACTCCAGAGGGACCTTCAAGTATTTCTCTGCAGGACAGGACTGGGGAGATACATAGAAATTCTGTTGGTTGATTTGGGAGAATCTGGACAGGCTTGATCAGCCCAAGGAGACTGCCCATTTGTTGGTGAGAGGTCCCTGGGGCTGTCCCAAAGCAGGCCACCATTCCTGGCCACACAGTGCTCCTTGGCACATGGAACTCCTGGGGCCGGGACCTACCTGGGCAGGTCCTGTGTCAGCTGAGAGCCCACAGCCGCTGTCGCTGTCCTGACCCCCTTGTTCTCGACTCCCTCCCTGGCTGCATCCTGTGTGGTTGGGCCATCTGGTACAGATCCCTGGAGTTTCTTCTGGCCCTGCCCAGCTAGGCTGTTCTGAGAAGCTCATTTTAGAAATGGAAGACATACGGCATCTTTATCCAATAGAGTAAGGCTGTCTATATGTGAGCCAAAAAATGTACATCTTGAGGCTTTGTAGGATTAAATATATTTGGCAAATACTGTAAATACAAAGGGAAGTTGGAGTAAAGGCAGCTGAGCAGACTTTTAGGCTTCTATCATGTTCCCTTGCTGCGGACCGAATGATCATTTCAAGATGCGTCATTGTGTTTAGCTCATCTTTAAGGGAACAAAGCTCACTCTTATTCATAAATGGTCAGGATGAGAAACAACCATGGCAGTCAAACCTCGTGAGTGCACGCTGGGAAGAGCCCTTTCCCTCTCCTTTCCTTGTCTTTGCCCTGCGTGTTCAGAGGCCGCCATGATGGCTCTTCCGGTCTGCATTCAGGTCATGCAAATAGGGTCAGCACACCTGGCACCAGCAGCCTCTTTACTGTAGTTTTTGTCCACTTTCCCTCAGGTGATGAAAACAGGAGGCGCAGTGGGGCTGGAGTGCGTATGGGTGAGGGGTAGGGGTCGTGTGGTTTCCTTCCATGATGCTGCTCCGGGACAATCTCTCAGAGAGCTGTGCTCTTCCCGTTCGCATAGCAAGGCTTCCCGTGATGCACAGCCTGTCTGATGTCATACAGAAGGACAGGAAGTGATCAGTGAGCCCAGAGGCGTGCATGGCCAGGGGCTGTCCCTGAATGTCCCTGAGTGTGTGGCCTTAGCATGCAGTCCCCCTGCCTAGAAAGGCCTTGCAGCCATTTAGGTAGGGTCTCAGGCTGGCGGGTGCTGTGTGCAGAAGAGCCTGCAGCTGACACAGCAGCCCTCACCGCGGCAGCAACCACCTTTTGCTCTCCTCCTCTCTCCTGTGCCTTATGCTTTGCTTTGGCTCTTTCTCATCAATGTTTAAACACACTCAAGTCTTTAAAAATTAGTTACCCTTTAATCCACTGTTCCCACTTTCTGGTTCCGCATCTTTCTTTCCCCCTCATTGTGGTTTACATGTAGATGTTCCCCCAAAGTCTTGCGCACTGAGGCGCTGTAGCTGACTCCGGGGGAGGAGGTAGGTCTGGTCAGAGAGGCAGTCGCGTGGGCGTGGCTGCAGCTTGGATTCACTCCTGGGCCATTGATTCACTCTGCTTCTTGTGCCCAGTGAGGCCAGCAGCTTCCTCCGTGCTGCCTGCCATTTGAGGACTGAGACTTCTAAAATGTGAGCCATGGTAAACTTCTTCTCCTTTAAGGTGAGGGTGCTGGATATTTTGTGCCAGCAACAAGGAAAGTGATCAAGACGCCATTCTAGCCAGATTTGCTGAAACAGGCTCTTTATATTCTCCCAGCTCTCCCTCCTGCAGTCACTCCCACTTGCCTGTAACACCCCAGATGCTTCCCCAAGCTTTGTAGCAAGTGGTTTTCCTTTGGATCCTGACCTTAGGGAGCTACTCAGCTCTATTGTCTGCTATTGGCCACCCTCTCCTGTGCACATGTGCCTCCCTTTGCCATCCACACCTCTGGCCTGCTGCAATTTCCACCGCTTTATGGCATGCGCACATTCTTGTCCAGCATCTCCCTCTCAGACTGGTGTTTTTCAGGTTTTGTATTTGAGCCTTTCTGCCTGTATGCACCCATCTCCTCTGATGCTGTTGAAGATTCATGTAGCCCTTTGCTCAATAGTTCTCTGCTAAGATTCATCCCATTTTCTTCCAGAATATGTGGTCGTGTATGGGAAAATCCAGTGCAAAATCTCTAAAGTGATACTCATCCCCACCCTAATTGCTATACGTTTCCAACACTACCTTTAACAGTAAATGTTGCCCCCATAACTCAGTTCCCGAGTAGAAATGTGATTCAATCTTTTGATTCCCCCTTTCCACACACATTCTCTCATCAAGCCCTATTAACTTTACTAAACTGTTTTTCCTAGTTTTACTGCTACTATACCATGCGGTCAGTATTGTCTGTCTTTTGAATTAGGGTACCTCCTCATAGATTTGGGGCTCTTTCTAGAATATAAATCTGATGTTGCATGTGGGATAAAGCTCAAGATTGTTAATGTGACTTGCAAGGCCCTTTAGAATGTGGTCCCTTTTTATCTTTCTAGTTTTATTTTTAACCACTTCTTTCTTCCACTCTGTAGCTGAATAGTAACACACATGTTTATTTACAGAGATCCGGACTTTACTTCAAAACCTTTGCATATGCTTATCTCAGGAATATTTTTCCTTTGTCTCCTATTCTTGGGAGAGAGGAGTGATTCCTGCACAGAGGCATTCTTATCTGTTTCCAGACTGTAGTAAGATGATTGTAGCTCTGGAAAGGCTGGCCTATGCACCCCAGCAGGACTAACCACTGAGGATCAGATTAATATCTGGCTGAGTCAGGAGCACCACACCCATCTCTTGTGAGAAAATCCGAGGCCTATTAGGGCTGGAATAAAATGCCCCCTTGGGTATGTAGAGATCTGACCTTGGACAGATAAACTGTTCCTCTCAAAAGCCTCTAAAGTCCTGACTCCATTCGCCTCCACCCCTAAAACATACAATCCAAAAACTAACCTGTGGCCAATAACGATGTGCCAAATATTCCGACTCCACCCTGGCTCCACCCCAGCCTTACCCTATATAAGTCTGTGTATTGCCTGAATAAAGCAGAAGCATTCCAGAAACCTCCCC
>NW_022901592.1:0-231 GCF_012274545.1 Fukomys damarensis | reverse complement strand
TGTGAGGCTAGGATCAAGGGCGTGTGGCTACTCAATTAGTCCACTGATTGGTTTGGCATAGTTTTGGGTATGATTAAGGGTGCCCCTCCCTATTTTAGTCAGGGAGCCTGGATACAATATACAGAGTCAGAAAGAATTGGTCATTTGTCCCTTGTTACTGCTGCTTGTATGCTTTTGCCCCTTTCTGCCTGCCATGAGCTGTTTATCCTCTTTGATGCCAGCCTACTTTGA
>NW_022901591.1:0-206 GCF_012274545.1 Fukomys damarensis | reverse complement strand
ATCTAGCCTCTGCTGGCTTGATTTCTCATAATCCCTTGCTATTTTTAAGAAATGTCTCTTTTCATGATCACTAACTACAATACTATCTTCTATATCTGATATTCTGTCCTCACATTGGCTCCTGCTGCTGTGTATACATTCTCTGGAGTTTTTAATTTCTTGTATATCTGTTTAAATCTGTTTCATGGATTTCATTTTTTTCCTAT
>NW_022901590.1:0-248 GCF_012274545.1 Fukomys damarensis | reverse complement strand
GAAAAACAAATGTTTGGATGTGGAAAAAATTGGAGCACTTGCTATTTGGAATGTAAAATGCTGAACCTAATTGTTTTTATATAGAAAAACTATTCCACACTTAACATATATATTTCCAACAATTTTATCCTTAGGTATATACAGTATTCAAGAGAATTGAATGTGGGAAATAGATAGCTGTACATGAATGTTCACAGCCAAAATATGGAAACAACGAAGTGTCCATTAACAAATGAATAAACAAAAGG
>NW_022901589.1:0-630 GCF_012274545.1 Fukomys damarensis | reverse complement strand
CCCCCCCACCCCGCATATCTGTCCCAATATAACAGAAACAGACACATGTTTATGGATATGAACAGTGAGCTCAGGAGACCTGATTCTTTACCATGTGGCCTTGGAAGTCTTTTCCTATAGGGTAAGGAATTTGGACATGGAGGCTCTGAAACCCCTTCCCTCTGACTTCTGTGGTCTGCAGCTCGGTCCAATCAGGGCAGGGCACGGCTATTTTTAGCATCCCCTTCCATGAAGGCTGGTACAATGACTTTTAGTGAATAAGGCCATTCTTCATCATTAAAGATGGTCAGAATATATATATCTATAGATATCTATAGATAATCTTCAATTTTCAAGCCAGAGAGTCTAGAATTTCTTCAAGATCCTTTAAGTTGCCAGGGGCTAATAACTTCCCAAAAGTTTAGACCCATCATTTTAAGGTTTTTTTCCTAGAATCCTGACCTTTTTAACTTGGCTCTAGCTGGACACAGAGTGCATGCAGCTTGGGACTGTTAATGGTTCCTGTGGCTTCAATGGTTCCCTAACGCAGTTTATGTGTGTGGCTTTCCACATGTTCCAAGAAATATATGAAGGCCTCAAGAATGAAATTTAGGCCTTCACTTTAGTGGAAGTTGAGTATAATATATGGTG
>NW_022901588.1:0-1597 GCF_012274545.1 Fukomys damarensis | reverse complement strand
GAGAAGTCCCACCAGTTTTGCAGAGACAAGTTTGCAGCCAGTCAGAACAGGAAGAGGCTTACCATAGTGAGTGAGAAGGAGGTTAGGAGGTGAGCCCATCTGTCTTTCCTGTGTGTCCCCATAGCCTTGAGCCAAACGCTATCTATCTAAGCTATGGTGACTGACATGGAGCACGGGGAAATCTGAGTCTGGCTGGAGTCCTTTACTCCCATTTTTTCCTATATTTAGTAATCTGGAGCCTTTGTGTCTGGGTAGAATTTCTCAAGTAGCCTGGTGCTCACCAGCTGAGTAGCTGTGGGAAAGTTCATTAGCTTTTTTCCACATAAGGTTCCTTTCAATAAAATAGAGATTATTACTGCAAACTCAATGAAGGCTTTGTAAGCTTTTAAAATGGTAACCCGTGCAAAGGCACAGATGCAGGATGGGGTATGCTCTACAAGAAAATATACCTGTAGTTTTGGGGGTCCTTAACTATAGTAGAAATAAAACAAACCATTTTACATCATCAATTTCTACAACCTAAATGTTCAGAGAGTTTTAAAGTGCTAGCTTCCCGATATTCATGCATCTATAACACATAGTGTCAAAATTTTTTAAATTGCTGAATAAATACTGATATTAAGAAAAACAAATTTACCAAATAATGTTGAATCTCTAATTAAAAAATCAGATTTTCTTTACTTAAACCCTACCTTGGATTATATTATGTCAACTTGGTTAAGGTGAGATTTATATTTTCCTGGCTCTTTTCTGGATGGGTCGAAATGTGATTTAGAAAGCAGAAATTAAGCCGTAGCCACAATTCTAAGAAGCACGTTGGGATCCGTGGGGATGATATCCATTGGCAAACGTCCTTGTCAGATTCCAGCCCAGTTCTCTCTTCCCCGCGAAGGCCCACTTGCCTTTCCACCTGAGGGGAAGGCTGCACTCCACCACAAGCAATCCTCGCTGTTCATCCTCTTCCTTTTCTAGTAGATTATAAATTAGAGATACTTCTACCTCACGTTGTAGCTTAGATTCAACAAGAGTTCTTGAATCCTGGTTCTCTATCAGCATGACTACTTTCAAGAGACTAAAACCAGAACTCTTGCTAAGTGTAACTTTGTTTTTGGTTTTTGTTTGCCTGATTCTTTTTCTATAATAATACACTGGTGAAAGGTACCTTACTATGGAATATGAAAAATATAACACCAAGTGATAATCAACTATAAAACTGGAGTGGATTTTTTTTTGCATTTTAAGAGGTTGGGCAGGGAAGTTAGCTCAGTTGTTCTGCCACCTGCCTCACAAGCACAAGGGCCTGAGTTCCTATCCCCGGTACAAAAAAAAAAAAGTTTTAAAAAAATTTAAGAGCCTAACCCAGATTCACTTCAAAATATATGGGGTTTCACCACCTCATTTATTTTTCTCATGATGACTTTTCTGCTCTTCCTTTATACATATAAAAGTGTTAAATGTTTGCTTTTGGCTTGGCAACAAAAGGTCACTGCTTACAACATAAAAGAATTTAACTTTCGAAAGTCCAAAAAGAATGTCAAGAAAATAATAATACTCTTGTATACATGCTTATGTAAATATGTGTGCAGTAAGGCTAATT
>NW_022901587.1:0-4635 GCF_012274545.1 Fukomys damarensis | reverse complement strand
ACTGCAGGAAACGGCCTCTTCTACCAGGACAGAGGCTGAACAGGAGACACAGTCAAAGACAACATGACTTCCATGTTGCTCCTACTAGGCCCTGTCCCACAGTGGAATTTACAGGAAACACTAGTCTCCACTCCAGATGGCCACACAAGAAGACAAAATCACTGTGTGTGCGAATGTGTGAGTGTGTAAGAATTAATGCTGCTATTTTTGTTGTTACCTTGTTTTGTTAGTTACCTCTAGTCAAGTTGGGGTAATGAAATAATAAAATATAGCACTTAGAGAGTTTTAAATTTAAAATTTAGTACTATTTGTGAAAAAATGAAATGAGTAGCAATGTATTCAACATAAATGCATGATAAAGGAGTAGTTTGATGGATAGGTTAATACATCTGAGTCTTGGTCTCATATTCATGCATCACAATATCCAAATCTACTTCAAGATTTGCATAGGTATGGAACTGACATTTGAAATAAAATAAAAAGTCACTCAAAGGCAAGACAAATTACAATGAGAAAAATCCAAGAGAGAGAAGATGGTAGGGAGATAGATGAGAGAGAGAAGAAAAAAGAGGTAAATGAGGTCCACAAATATAATGTGATGCTTAGTCATTAAACTATACCATTTTTCATATAGAAAGGGATTTTCAACTCTATATTAGGCTAGGGATGCTGACGTGATGGCATTTTTACTTCCAAGGATGGCTCAGCTGTCATGAACAGTACTGCACAGGACCTGATTTGCATTCAATTTTAGAAAATCTTGGGTAAGAAAGCATTCCTCACAGTGTCTGCCAATCACATCCTACGAGGTGACACTGATACAGAAATTCAGAGCCCCCTCATTTGGCTGAAACCCCAGGGTTACCTGTCAGTCACACAGCTGGAGACTGGCATTTAGATCTCAGAAGTACCCTGAATCTGTACAAACCACATGATTCCTAACTAACACTGTCCTTCTGCTAGTCCTACAGTATAGTAATTAACAGAAACGGTTCCTTTAGCCGCAGTCATCATCTCTGGGAATGTGGGGCATTTCCACATCTTCCTGAGAGAGTGGCTTTGCCATTTACATGCAAATTGATTTGTTCCTGACTTCATGCAAGATTCACAGTAGCATTTCCCTTTAATTTTCATTATGTACGTTGCTAAATCCTTCTATTGCTTCATCATCTTGGATTTTCATACTCAATAATATATTTCAGCCTTACTATTATAGTTTAGTTCTTCTTACAATTTTCAGGACAACATTTGACTTGATGACATAAAACAAAAGCAAATTTTTCACCACTGAATTCATTATAAAACTTATGTTGGTCTCAGGGCTCATTAAGTATTTGAACTCATTTTACTTTAATAAAATAAAAAAATGCATCTTATTAAAATTGTAAAACATCACACAAAGGTGGCCTGCAAATGAAGCCAATCGCATTCCGTAACCAGATTGTAGGCTCTGCCCGATGCAATTCTCAGCTGTGACCATGAGTGAGTGCGTCTAGGGAAGACTGGGGTATCCTCAGATGCAGAATATATGGGGGGGTGGTTAATGATAGGCTGATGGGGCAGGGCATGGTAGACTGTGCTGTAGCCATGAAGTGAGGATAAGGCCCTAAACATACAGTGTTAATATTAATTATTATTATTACTTTATGTTTTTGGTACCAGGTATCAAACTCGGGTCATTACACTTGAGAGGCAGGTTGTGGAACCACTGAGCTAAATCCCTGGCTTGTCCCATAGTATTACACTAACAACGGAAATCTATAAGTATACATTCAAAATAATCAAGGCAAGAAAGACACATCTTTGGAAAAATTGTTCTTGTGTAAACAGAATGTTAAAATGTCTCGAGCTCGTTCATTTTCTTCTTTGAATTTTTTTCTTTTGTAGTTTTTCTAATCAGTGTGTGTATTTCTTTGGCCATATCAGGCCAGTAAGCATAAACTATTCCCAGTTGAAATTTTATTGCTCCATTTTGAGTGTGTCATTCAAAAAATTAGGGAACGTGCCTTTGGAAATTTTATTCCTGCACCAGAGTCTAAACTTCTTGATTCACCTTTGATTGTGAATATTATACTCTGTAAGTTTATATGACCGCGTGTCAATGTGGAGTTGGCAATGGAGTCTAACAATTTATAGAATCACAGCAGAAGATGAGTATGTTCTTAAAGGTGGAGCTTCTAGGAGAAAACAACAAAAAATGCTGTCTATTTAATCCTGGAGCTTTTGTCCTTGGAATTAAGCCAAGCAGTCTTCCTTGGAAATGGCTCCCTGAGGACCACGAAATGCTGCACTACTCCTCATGGCCATTATATAAGGACGGAGCCCATTACCAGCCTTGGAGGGAAGGCGTGAACTGCTCTGGTTATTTTCAGTTTCTCCCTCAAAGTCTCTGCAGCAGAAACTCCCTGATAAATTTTCCAGTTCATGACTGTATGAACAAAATGTCTACTGAGAGATATTTAACCTCAGAATGAAAAATGAATGCATAGAAACAAAAAAGTTAATTTATTTCAGAAATACAAGTATTATTCCAAACAAAATTTCAAATGCAAAAATCATAGCTGACAAATTTCCAAGCACGTACTAGTGGAAGAAGTTTTTCCTTACAGCTTTTGTGTCACAGTAAGTATCATTCTTAAAATGGGAGGCAATTGCAGTAGATAAAATAAAATGAGCATTTTATCAGAGTAACATGCATGCATATGTGTTATTTTAACCTTACCACAATAAATGTTAGGATTTGAAGACCAGTAATGTACAATCCGTGGAAACAAAGTATGCAAACAATGTACGTTTTCTGAAAATATAATATATGCAAGACAATTGATTATTAATGGATGTTAACAAAATATATCACTATCAGAAATGAAGGTCCTTATCTCTATTACTCCCGCCAAAACAGGTGGAGGAAATTTAATTGGTGCAAAGAAAAGAGTTTATTCCTTGATAAACCTAAGGACACAAAGGGGTCCCTTTCAGGTTTTGAGCTCTATTTCTGAGTTTGGGGTGCAAAGGATTTTACGTCAAGGTCACCCAAGCTCCACTCTTCCTTTGTCCTAATTCAAAAAGACCTTGCACTGCCGGGCTCAGATTTCAACATTCTTTTCAGAGGGACAAAGTATTTTTCTTCAAATCATCACTTTTCAGTCTCATGCCCAAGGGCAGGGCAGGATGGACTACATGTTCCTGCTCTTGAGCAGAGGAGAAGTGGCCAATCTTTCAAATCCTGTTAGGTAAAGATGTATTTTACTCTCATGGTCACCCCATCTTCAGGAATTTGACATTCTATGAGCCCAAGATTTTTAATATGCCTAGGCCGGGGCCCGACACCAGAATTATTTTAATTAGAATGGGGAGGCATTAAGAATTAATACACAGGAAACAATACACAAAATTTATTTTAGCATGAATAATTATGCATTCTTACTCAGGTTTGCTGAAACAACCTATTCCAAAAGCACAATATTGTAAGCATGTTTTCCAGGGTAAAAATATCTGGGTAGAAGCACAGTGTAAATCTGTAAATGCTCTGATTTCGCATTGATAATATTTTATGCCTTTTTCTGCCCCATTATATGTGGAAAGAATAATATTTTCATGGGAATTAAATGTGTTAATGTAAGAAAGGGTTTACAATAGCATCGGGTTCATTCTGAACACAAGACATGACCATTGAATAAAAGGAATAAAATGTCAATATATCCCCATTGCTACACACAGCAACTAAATTATCTTGCCCATATTACTTATGGTTTTTATCCATGAATGGAACTATGACACTAAAAATAAAAACAGCCACTCATGAAAATAAAAATATTTTTTGAAGTCAATTAAGATAATTTTCAACTGTGATTAATCAACCACCAGAGCAAAGGGCACCATGGACAGAAGGAACTCCACCAGTGTGCCTGGCTTCATCCTCTTGGGGCTGACGGACTCTGCAGAGACACAGCTGGTCCTCTCCGTGCTCTTCCTCCTGATTTACCTGATCACGGTGCTGGGGAACTTGGGGATGATATTGATCATCCGCCTGGATCCCCAGCTGCACATCCCCATGTACTTTTTTCTCACTCACCTGTCATTTCTTGACCTGAGCTACTCAAATGTCATCACCCCTAAAACCTTACAGAACTTGCTGGCTTCCACCAAGAGCATCTCCTTCCTGGGCTGCTTCACCCAAATGTTCTTTTTTGTTGTCTTTGTTGCTGCTGAATGTTACCTTCTCTCCTCCATGGCCTATGATCGCTATGTAGCTATCTGCAACCCACTGCACTATCCAGTCATTATGTCCACAAGACTGTGCCATGCCCTGCTTGCTGGCTCCTATGTTATTGGCCTTGTGGATTCCACTGTGAATGTGGTTTTCATGAACAGACTACACTTCTGCAAGTCTAATGTCATCCAGCACTTTTTCTGTGACATATCCCCAATTTTAACCCTGTCCTGCAGTGACACTTATGAGGTTGAACTCATTATATTCATTTGTGCTGGGTCCAATTTAGTGCTGTCCCTTATCACCATATCTGGGTCCTATCTGTCCATCCTCTCCACTATCCTCAAAATTAATTCCATTACAGGAAAGAAAAAAGCCTTCTCCACCTGTGCCTCCCACCTCCTGGGAGTCACCATCTTCTA
>NW_022901586.1:0-269 GCF_012274545.1 Fukomys damarensis | reverse complement strand
TCTTTTTCTCTGCTATTTGCAGTGTGTGTCTGGTTCACTCCATCGGCTTAGAACCTGTTTACATAGGCAGAACGTCACTGTCTTCGTCTTACACATTTCTATCCAAGGCAAAATCCATTTTGTGAACTAAGAATAATGATTACATCATATGCTATGATGGAAATAGGTTTCTCATTCTTTCGCTCTTCTAATGTATCTTATTCCATTGTCTGTACATCCTTGGTGAGCCCTTGTAACTGCAATCACAGACAGGGAAATGACAAAAAAGG
>NW_022901585.1:0-209 GCF_012274545.1 Fukomys damarensis | reverse complement strand
ACTCACCTGCTATGACTGCAGACAGCATTTACCCTGAGAAGACTCTTCAATTAGCACCCTAACTTACCTCTACGGTTTGCCAACGTCTCACTTTTATTATTACTTGTACACGGTTCTAGTATACTAATAGTCCTCGGAAGCCATAGTTATCATCTAATTTATAGCATTCTTTTTTCAGTAATAATATTTTCATTTTAAAATACAATAAT
>NW_022901584.1:0-621 GCF_012274545.1 Fukomys damarensis | reverse complement strand
TTTTCCTTAAGTTTCAAAATAAAAATATATTTTGTAAATATAAATATAAATATTTTTGTAAATTTCTAATTTAATTTTACAATATGAGGGTGGAGGGAATCTTGGGCTCTCAGAAATCAAGAGAGACTGATTATCTAATGGCCAAAACCTGGCCTGCCACGGTGCATGTGTGTGTGTGTGTGTGTGTGTGTGTGTACACTAAGATTTCCAATTAACATGGAATATGCACTCTAAAACCATAATGCTGATTTTGAGGAAGCAAAGATTACGTCTATTTAATATAACAAATGAATAAAAACTGAAATTTAGTTGAAAAGGAATGTTTCTTTATTGAGGGTTATATTTGCTAAGAAGGATCATTAATCTATGGCCAGAGCAGAGAATCAGACCCCTTCTGGTGTACGAGATGAAAAGGAAGTCAGCTCATCTTCCTTGCTTTTGTCAGTCTGGTAAGCAGAAAGTTCCAAAGTCTTTTCACTTTGTCCAGGAAGTCGTTGAATTACTTTAATGTGAATGTAACGATTATTACCTACTTGAACCTGAAAAGAGAGAAAGAGTAAAAGCCAATTTATTCCTCTGGATCCACATCAAGTGAAAGATCTGCAGGCCTATGAAGACTTT
>NW_022901583.1:0-224 GCF_012274545.1 Fukomys damarensis | reverse complement strand
CAGTGCTCTAGTACAGAACTGGGGATAGTATCCAGGGCCTCACGCTTGTCTTACAACTGAGCTGCAGCCCCACACAGCTTTATTTTATTTTGTGACAGGGTGTCACTAAGTATTCTCGGCTGGCCTTGACCTTACTATTCTCCTGCCTCAGGCTCCTGAACAGCTGGGGTTACAGGCCTACTCCAGCAGCACACCCGGCCTCTGTGCACCTTATTTTTCCAGTC
>NW_022901582.1:0-230 GCF_012274545.1 Fukomys damarensis | reverse complement strand
TACTAAGGGAGGAAGTGTCAGCACTGTCCCTCCCACTTCCACTCTGGCTTCACTGAAAGTGGTTTGGTCTCCATTTGTCTTCTGAATGGGGCTTTTATTTAAGAGCTCATTTGGAAAAAAATTTCCACTGGTGATAAATAAGTTAAAATCTATCGATCAAGTTCAACTACTGCCTTTTATAGGTGAGAAAAGAGACCCAGAGAAGGAAAATGACCTGTCTTAGATCACAA
>NW_022901581.1:0-390 GCF_012274545.1 Fukomys damarensis | reverse complement strand
CTTGGCAGCTGTGGGAGTCAAAATGAGCAGCCAGTCAAGGCATCTGAAGGGAAGCAAGCAACAGACAAAGAACTAGAGATCGTGGGAGCACTGGGAGGTATGATTTGCATGGTCCACACGGGACGGGGCACTGCTGGTCATTTCCAGAGCCTCAGGATAATGCACGACCAACATAAGAGCTTCTCATTGCTAAACATCCCTGACTCGTCAAATCACACACAGTGAAAAAAATCACACAATTTTGAGAACTATCTTGAAGCAGAGCTCTGACTAGAACCTACCTCCCTGGATGCCTGGGATTTGACTCCGCACACAAAAAAACAAGGAGTGGCTGTGACCACCCAGGTGGCTCTGTGGATCCTGTCGTAGTTCCTGCGGGGAGGCCAGTTC
>NW_022901580.1:0-214 GCF_012274545.1 Fukomys damarensis | reverse complement strand
GCAGGCGGGGAGGGGGAGCCTGCGGAGCTGCGGAGGCCGGGGACCTGGGAAGATGGAGCTTCTGGGCCAAGACTGTGCGTAAAAAGTCATACTGACTGCGAGCTGTAAATGCTCTCTCCCCACACAGACAGAACACTGTAATTTCCTTGATTTGCCCACCTGTGAGGAGGCACAGAGGCTGGAGGGAGGGGCAGGGAACAGAGGGCGAGGACAC
>NW_022901579.1:0-200 GCF_012274545.1 Fukomys damarensis | reverse complement strand
CCAAACAGTTATCCTGGAGATTAAAAACTCTATCGAAAGTGTTTGCAACAGAATAAAAGAATGTTAAAATAGAATCTCAGCTATAGAAGACAGGATTGCAGCCAGTGACCACTAAAAGAGAGGACTCTTAAAATCAGTAAGGGATCAAGAGAAATTGATCCAACAATTCCTAGATGATGCAAAGAAGAATAACATGACTG
>NW_022901578.1:0-234 GCF_012274545.1 Fukomys damarensis | reverse complement strand
CCAAAAAAAATTTTTTAAGATTTTAGATGGATTAATAGTATTGTCTTGAATCTGTAGATCAATTTGGGAAGTGACATATTGGTAATGTTGAATCTTTAAATAAACACAAATATAATATATGCATATCAACCTTATTCTAATCTTTTCAATGTATTGTTTTATTATACAGGTATTGTTCAAATTTTTATAAGTTTTTCCTAAGTATTTTTATAATACTCTTTTAAATGATACTTT
>NW_022901577.1:0-955 GCF_012274545.1 Fukomys damarensis | reverse complement strand
ATTTCATTCTTGCAGTGATTGATTCAGGAGGCCAGGTGGAATGCAGTCTATACATGGAGTTTCCTTAGTGCAATTACTGATTCTAGAATGGGCATTTGATCTAAATTAACCCATTCAACCTGAAGTAAAGGACGTTAGGTAAGGGAACCTCCATTCTTCTGCTTCCTCTGTACAGAGAAGCTTGTGAAGCCAGTACTAGTTAGTGGCTGCCATCTTAAATTACAAAAGACAGTTTGGAACTGGTAGATTGACTCACTTGAAAGCCTACTCCTACCTATGGTCTTCCAGAGATAATACATTTCCAAAATGCTTTAAGTATTTCTGAGTTTCTCATTCTATTTGTACCTGAAATGGTACTGATGAACATAGTCATGTTTTGAAATACTAATTGCTGGGACTTATGGATGAAAATTATACCTATCCCCATTTCTTATCCAGTTATTGGACTTGGGAATGATTTATTGTATTTCTCACAAAAGTTTCATTTGAATGTAATATTTAATATTTATAGAATTTTTTATTTTATATATCCTGAGTATTTTACATATAAAAATCTCATTATGTAAAGGCTCTATTACCCATACAAATTTTGTTTTGTTTGTTTTTATTTAGCAGTTCTGAGACTTTACAACTTCCTTTTCATCTGATCTCAGAGATCCTTTCATTTTCTGAAGTCAAAGAGTAACTATGGATTTTCTTTTATTGGTATGTTTGCCTGTAGTTCTCTGTAGAGTATTCAAAAGGAAAATTTCATTTTCCTCATCCTTTTTATAGGTCCCTCTCTGAAATAATTAAGGATATAAAGACAACAACTAGTAAGAAAATAAAAATTACTCCATGTGTTTAGATTTAGGACTTTTAACTCTAGATGTTCTTGTTGGCACCAAGGAATGGATATGGAAAGCTGTGGCTGTCCCTAACTTCACTGGCAAGGGATAGCAATCTCTGTTTCTCT
>NW_022901576.1:0-813 GCF_012274545.1 Fukomys damarensis | reverse complement strand
AAAAAAAAAAAAAAAATGGAAAAAGTTATTTTTTTTCATGTTCACCTGTAAAGCTCAAGTGGTACTGAAGCCATTTCTAATCGTCATCTGAAGAAACAGGTCTTAGAACTCTGTTAGAGGTAAACAATCTTAATAACTGGCCTTGTTACCTAATTTACCTTCTTTATTTGTTCTGCTGTGGCTCTGCCACATTCCAGATAGTAGTGTTAGACAAAAGTGTGAACCACCTAATGCAGTTTAGAGAAACAAAATCTAATCCATATTTTCCCCTAGCCCTCTTTACAATTAGCTTGCGGTTTCCTAAATTATGATTTGTTTGTGGTAGGCTTCTGTTAATTTTTATTATTTGTACTTATAGCTATGTGTATTGCACAGATTGGGTAATGGAACACTAAACATTTATACTTGAAAATGACAGCCTTAAATGCCTGTTTCAGTCACAAATCTAGGATGTACTGTCTTTGTGAGCTTTGGAGAAATCTTTAAAAACACAAGTATCATCTTCCCATTGAAGAGTGGAGAGTCTACTAGATAACTAGTCAGAAGCTTTCTCTCAGAACAGGACATTGGATATTTTCTTCTGTCCAGAAATGGTGGTTCACATTATCATGGCCTTATGTGTGCTAAAATGGAATCTTATGTAACCTTCTCATTTTAAAAATTATGGTCTATTTTTAGGTAGAATTGAAGGAATTGTATAAATCAATTAATATATTATCTGAGTTGTCCAACACATGGTACAAAGGAATTAAGACAGGAAAGTACTATACATTTTCTAATTAACTTTGGGAATTTGATAGGAATTTTTTTTTT
>NW_022901575.1:0-1109 GCF_012274545.1 Fukomys damarensis | reverse complement strand
TATGATATGAAAATACCAATTTCTATTAACAAATTACTCATTGCTAATACTATAGTACTGTATTTTTTTGCCTATGTATAAAATAAAAATGGATATTACATTTAGGGGTTAATAAAAATGAAGATAGAAATTTTTCTCATCCAAGTTCCCAAAGAGATCCATGAAATGTTAAACACTTCTGCTCTACATGGTATTTCTAATGCGTTTTTCCTCCCTATAGGAATGATGAGAAGACAGCTGCTGACTACAAGATTCTAGGCGGCTCTGTCCTCCACCTGGTCTTGGCTCTGAGAGGAGGAGCTGGTCTTAGGCAATGATGAGTCTTCCCTCTACTTTACCTCCTTTACCCTATCGCTCGTAATGAAGCATATGTTCTCTCACTGGCTGGGACGCCCAAGCCATCGCCCTCTCTCTTGGCTGCCCAGTCTTGTGTGTCTACTGGTGGGAGACTGTGAGGACCCCGGGATGCAGTGCTCTTGGCCCAAAGGGCCTTCGCTGGCTATTGGGTTTTAGTTTGCAGTCCTGTGTGCTTCCCACTCTTATGGCTGTGTCCCTGGTTGTCAATAAAATATCTCCTAACCTCCTGGAATCTTCCTTCTATTGCACAAAGGTGACTGAATTCAAACTGGGCCCAGTGCTAAGCAGTTACAGTAGGTAGAAGAGTAGGCCAGCAGAAGGCCCGGGCTCTCAGAGGGATCATCAGACTCCACCACCTCTCACTGACTCCTGAGAACCAATTATTGGTACCTCTTCCCAACTCCATGTTAAGTGACTGTGTTGGTTGCAGTGTTGTTAAGTGGCTGTGCTGACTTGAAATTGGCCATGGTAAAAATATTACAGGTAATGGGAAACACTAGGAATCAGACCCCTACTTCCATCTGGTCAATGCGTCTAGCAACTTAGCACTGATATTGTGTGTGTGTGTGTGTGTGTGTGTGTGTGTGTGTGTGTGTGTGTGTGTGTGTTGTACTGGGGATCAAACTCAGGTCCTTGCGCTTGCAAGGCAGGCACGGGAACCACTGAGCTAACTCCTCAGGTCCAAATTAGCACTGATATTAAGGAGAAGAAACCAGAGTAAATCCTCCCACAATGGCTTTTAGACCTGTGGG
>NW_022901574.1:0-269 GCF_012274545.1 Fukomys damarensis | reverse complement strand
TTAATCTAGATTTCAAATTTCCCATTGCAACTCAAAATGAATGCTGTCACCACCTGGAACTTATTATATAATCAGTCCTAAGGAACCTTAGAGATTGTTCCATGTATCTGTTCAATATTTTCCCTATTGTTGCAGAAAAAAATTACTTTATCTCTTTGATTTAAAACACAACCATTTTCATAATGTCCTTGGATTCAATCCTAAGAGTAATGTAAAACATTTTATATCTGAAAAATAACATATACAAGTTTGGGCTGTTCCATTTTATA
>NW_022901573.1:0-213 GCF_012274545.1 Fukomys damarensis | reverse complement strand
AAAGGAATAAAGATAGGAAAGAAAAAATTCAAATTCTCAATATTTGCAGATGGCATGATACTCTATATAGAAAACACCAAGAACTCCACCAAAAGCATTCTAGAGTTAATAAGCACATTCCAGAAAGTGGCTGGATACAAGGTTTACACAGAAAAATCAATAGCTTTTTGGTACATGGAAAACAGACTCACTAGAGGAAAAATGGAACAAAAA
>NW_022901572.1:0-312 GCF_012274545.1 Fukomys damarensis | reverse complement strand
TCTCTGTCGAGGTGGGTGGACTGCATGGCTAGGCTCTGCTCATTTCCACACCAGTTGTAATCTAAAGGGACGGCAGCCTGATGAACTCATGAACCATGCCACTGTAGGTGTTTGGCCTCAAGCTGGGGTTCGTTTGAGCCCATGGCAGCATCAGTCACACCCAAAAGGTCAGCAGGAGGCAACCATGGATGTCCTGCGGCTCATCTCTCGGCTGCTGGCTAGAGACTGTTGTGCTTCACAAAAATGTTTTGAGCGAGGGCTCCTTGAGCTCCTGAACCATGCTAGGACATTTGAGGGAGGCAGGCAGGGTGA
>NW_022901571.1:0-305 GCF_012274545.1 Fukomys damarensis | reverse complement strand
AAATTACACTGACTGGTGTGCACCACCTCCCAGCATCCCGCTGGTTTGGAACACAACAGTGACAATAAACTGTTCTCCTTGACTCAAAGTTCTGTCCCTTTTCCTACATTGTCACAACATGATCTCTTTTTACTTTCTTTTCTACTTTTTAAATTTTTTGATACAGGGGTTCACTAAATTGATGAGGGGCTCCTGAAAATAAGACTGCTCCTGCCTCAACCTCCCAGTCCACAGGGCATTACACAGTTTTTCTAGTCCACGGTACGATCAAGGAATATAACTTGTGTTTCATCTTGTGACCATGA
>NW_022901570.1:0-2715 GCF_012274545.1 Fukomys damarensis | reverse complement strand
TTTTTCCTTATATTCTCTTTTTAAAATCATTTCTCTTCCTCCCCACCCTTCCTTGTTCCTCTTCCCACTTGAGCATTTTTATCCTACCTCCCAATATCTGTCATCCATTTTGGCCCTTATTTGTGCTTTTGGTTTCTCAAACAAAAGAAACTGTGATATTTAAATATGTATCTCTGATTTATTTCACTTGAAAGTGTGCTCTCTAGTATTTACCTAAAAATGTCTCAAGTTTGTCCTTCTATATGGCAGAATAGTGTTCCATTGTATATAAAAAGCACATTTTCTTTATCTATTCCTCTGATGATGAGCATCTGGGCTGTTTCCAAGATTTAGCTATTACAAATTGTGCTGCTATAAACATGGATATGCATATATCACTTAGCTCTTACTAAAATAAGGACATTTTTTCTAATCTTAGTTTCCTGGGAGCATTTACTTTTAATAATAAATTGGCATGCAACTTAATCAAAATTTTAAAATAAAATATATAATATGTAATGTTTATTATCTAGTCCATTAATGTGGGGACTTCATTTTGCACATTCTTTGTATTACGCATGTTTGCAGTACATAATGATCACATTCATTGTGGGGATTGGTACATGTACATAACCCATCTTAATTCTTTTTCTATTCCCTTTTCCTCCTCTCCCTTCCCCTCCATCTCTTGATCCCCTCCCATTTGCAAAAGATGCCCCTTTTATTTTGTTTTTATTTATATGTTGGGTTTCTCGTGTAAATCATGAGATATTTAAATTTGTGTTTCCGATGTATTTCATTTATCGCGATGAATATTGTCTTAAAAAACAAAATCTGTGGGCTGGGGATTTAGCTTAGTGATACTGGTGCCTGTGTGGCAAGTGCAAGGTCCTGAGTTCTATCTCTGGAACTGGAAAAAGAATTGTATTCTTAGGGACACCATAATCTTATCATAATATATTATATTAAAGATTTTTTTCATTTGGTAACTAATGTTTTATTTAGAATTCTCATATTGTTCTCTGGACAAAAATTTAGAGTCCTCTGTAGTAAAATGCTGTGCTGGAAAATGCATCTTCAGCTCTAGACCTCAGATTTCCTAATTTCCCATTGGTTCCTTTGTCTAGATCTTTTCTAAGACTGAATCCTTCTCACAAATCATGATCTTGCTTACTTGTGCATCCAATGATGGAAACCAGTCTGCTTCTTAAAGAGGGAACCTTACCTTAGAACAACAGATTGGAAGTAAAATATTCAACATGCAGGCTTTTTTATATGATTCAAAACAGTGCTTAACTTCTTTTAAAGTGAATTGTTGTATTCTTTTGGTGACCTAAAATGATGTGATAAATCAGTTATTCATGGTCTTCATGCTATAAATCACTCCTCTCACAATTTCTTTCTGCCTGAAAGAGCCTCTCTCTCAATTTGTAAGAACACATTTTTGGAATGAGGCATATCAAGGACACCTGGGGATTTACCTGCCCTTTCCCTCCAAGGCTTCCCTTGAATGCCATCAAAAAGAATAATGGTGAAAAAATAGCCTTTGGACATCAATCAATTTAACCAATCACATCAACAGGCTAGAGAAGAAAAATAATGTGAGCATATCAATAAATACAGAAGAAACATCTGACAAAATTCAATACTGATTAATGATTAAAAAGCCTCAGCAACTTGGGAATAGAAGGGAACTTCCTCAAATAGATGTGGAATATTTACAGAATGCCTGTAGCTAGCATCATACTGAATATTTAGAAACACAAGGCTTTCCCACTAAGACCAAGAACAAGGGCAAAGACCCCTCTCAGCCTTGCTTTTCATTGTTGTACTGGAAATCCCAGTTCATGCAGTAAATAAGGAAAGGGAGCAACAGGTGTCCCGATCAGGGAGAGAGAAGTAAGACTCTCTTTGTTCCCAGTGACACCATCATCCAGGCAAAAAAGTGTGCAAAGCACACATTCCTGGGGAAAATGGGAGATTAGAGAAAGATGTCAGGGTACAACTGACTCCCAATACAAAGCCCTCTCTGTACCCTAGCAAGGAACACTTGGACTCTGAAATTAAAAGCAGCGCCCTCCCAATGACCGTCCTCCGAGGCAAATGGTTAATTATCAATCAAATGATGTATACAGGACCTATATGAGGAAGGCTGTGGAACTACGGGGAAGAAATGAGAGAAACTAAACAAATGGACATTCCATGTTTATGGACAGAAAGAATCAACTATCGTCAACATGTCAGTTCTTTCCAACTGTAGATTTCACGAGGTCCTAATTAAGTTGTGGCAAATTTTAGATACCAGAATCTTAGATTTGTATGGAGAGGCTAGATTCAGAAGAGCCAACAGATCTATCCATCTGTCTCTCTTAGCCCATGTTTGCAGCATACAGTGTCTGCAGCCCTTGTGTGCAGTTGGTGCATGCACATAACACATCTTTTTCATCTCCTTTCCCCCCTCTCCTTCCCTTTTTCTCCATCATTTGATCCCTTTCCCCTTTGAGAAAGATCCATCTGCCTACTTCTTATCATCTGTCCTTTGTACTTTGGGTATACTTTAGATTTTTCATATAAGAGAAACATTGAATTTGTAAGCTTGTGCATCTGATTTGTTTCACTTAACATGGTCTCAAGGTGCGTCCATTTTCCTACACATGACTTTATGGCAGAGTCGTACTCCATTGTGTGTAAATACCACATTTCCTTTTTCTGTTCATCTATTGATGGATATATATA
>NW_022901569.1:0-217 GCF_012274545.1 Fukomys damarensis | reverse complement strand
TAGATATGTTTTATGAGCTACTATGTGTTCTGTTTTGGAAAATGACCCATGTGCAGTTGAAAAGAATGTGTATTCTGATTTTGTGCTGTGGAATACTCTGTAAACATCTGTTAAGTTCAATTGTTCTAGAGTTTGATTGAGTTCTATTATTTTATTGTTTATTTTCTGTCTGGTTGATCTATCTATTTGTGATAGTGTGGCATTGAGGTCTCCCATT
>NW_022901568.1:0-240 GCF_012274545.1 Fukomys damarensis | reverse complement strand
TGCTGACAATGTGTGCTTTTTATTTTTATTCCTTCTTGTGTATTCTACAGTGATCCATTGAAAGTGTTTCATTGTTTTCATGTTTTTATCAGTACATGTCTGTGGCACAGGATGAATACAGTCATGGACTGAACCTGCTCAACTTTCTGCTGCAAAAGAACCCTTGCACCATCTGTGCCTTGGCTTTCTTGGTAGCCCTATTCCTTATCTGTTCTGGCTGCTTGGGAAACTATTTCCTGT
>NW_022901567.1:0-205 GCF_012274545.1 Fukomys damarensis | reverse complement strand
TATCACAGGGAAGCCCCTGTGATGCCTGTGAAGACAGCGACAGGTGTCCTTTATAGTCCCCAATACAGGGGCGCGGTCCTGTGCGCCACATGTGGCCATTTGCTCATCAACTTGAACAGCCTACACGCCCCCACCATGTCTTTCAAGGCTCCTAGGGTTATTTCTTAAAACAACTCCGGGATATCTTAGCAGTGTTATTTCCATT
>NW_022901566.1:0-203 GCF_012274545.1 Fukomys damarensis | reverse complement strand
AGCCCCTTGGAGAACCAGAAGCAGGATCCTGGGTGAGGAGCAGAGGGGTGGGAACTCAACTCTCAAGGACAGGGGGAAGTGGCGTGGATTTCTCTACAGTGCTAGTAATGAGAGATGCCATACCCGAGGAGCCAGAGGAAGGTAGAGGGAACTGGACAAAATGACCAGGGCCACATCTTCCCACTCTCTGGGTCCAAAGGCCC
>NW_022901565.1:0-1115 GCF_012274545.1 Fukomys damarensis | reverse complement strand
TGTTCCTTCTTTGTGCACTCAGCTCCCTGGGTACAAACGTGGCTTTCAGTGAAGCAGGTGACAGATACAGAACAGTGTAAGAATCAATTAGGTAGAAGTTACAAGGTGTAGGGTGTGGGATCACTATTCAACCCATTTGTTCCTTAAAAAAATGACAAATTTGTATAGACTCCTAAGACTCTCTCCATGAAAATAAATTTAGAAAGATTCCATACTCATTTATTTTCTACTTCATTTGGCTTTAGGGAAAATTTACTTTCACTGGACAGAAATGTAAGTGGAAATAGGTTCTTTCTAGAAAGAGCTGCATATTTAATGGAAATGTCAGGAAAGAATGTAAGTTTATGTACAATGTTAGCAGGATGTGCAGGTTTAACCTTTTTTCCTCAATCAGATGCATCTCCAAAAACACATAGAAAGAAAGGAAAAACTATGAGTTGGAAAACCAGTAACTTTCCAAGTTGGAAATAATCCCATAAAAGTCATTGGTATTTAGTTTAAAGTATTTTTTTTTCTTTTAGGAAAAAAGCTAATTGCTGTTCTTTATTGTCAAATTTGATATTAAGAAATAAAGAATATTATGACATTTAAAAACATGTCAATTTAGTTTTCATACATTTTTGCCTAGAGCATATAATAACATACAATTTCATTGGGCCTAGTGCATACATAAATATATATGTTTATATTTAAAAATAAATAACAGAAATAAAAATCTCATGCTACCTGCACTTGCTCATGTGTGAGGTAATCTGATATTTTCTCTTCTATTTTATATGCTGTTTTTGGCCCATTCAATTGAATTGATGACCCCAGGTGGATGAAAACCTGCAGTGTAAAAATCATTGATCTATATAGGCCTGCTGACTACTGAAGGAACCCTTTTCACAGTCTCCCCGATAGAATATCAGAAAACTCCACTTGAACTTTCCACGATGCTTTCTACTTCACAAGGGGCTTCCATTGTTGGAGAACTGCTACTGGAAATTGGAAATTATTAAAAAAATAATTTTCAGGAGTTGGTGCCAGTGTATCCCCCTCCCTCCTTCATTCCCTGCCTTTCTTTCTAAGACTTTTGCTAAATAGCTGCTCTGTGTCAGTACCTGCACCTTGTA
>NW_022901564.1:0-219 GCF_012274545.1 Fukomys damarensis | reverse complement strand
GAGACTTAGATTCAAAAGTTAAGAAGAGTCATCTCCCCTCATGCTGTTCAAGGGGGCCACATGGAAAGCAGGAAAAGGTAAAGGAATCATCTTCAGCAGCAAAGACAGCAATATCCATGAACATTGGCACCCCAATAACCTAAACCCAAACAACCATTGCTGAATGACTTGAGCAATGAATTCTTCCTCAGAGACTCCACCAACTTGATTTCCGATTTG
>NW_022901563.1:0-250 GCF_012274545.1 Fukomys damarensis | reverse complement strand
GTCTCATAATCCAAAACAAAATAAAACTATTTACAAAGTTGGGAGATGAGCCAGATTTGGCCTGTAGGATATAGTTTGCAGATCCTAGCCATTCCCTATGACTTGTATTAACATATCCATTTTTTAAAAATCACATTTTAAAGAATTTCCAATGGAGAGGAAGGGGAAGTTCTTTACATATCCATGAATATAAGATCATAGAATCCTCACTTTGCTGTAGGTATGACACAATTGTTTAGCTTTTTTTTTT
>NW_022901562.1:0-285 GCF_012274545.1 Fukomys damarensis | reverse complement strand
TTTCAGGGAAGCTCTATCCAAAGAATAAGACAAAGCACAGACTAGGAAAAACAGTTGCAAAAAACTTTCTGATAAAGTATTTTTCTCTAAGAAAGAATAAAGAACTCTCAAAACTTAACAATAGAAAGTGTACAATCCAATTAAAACATGGACAAAGGATTTGAACAGGTTTCTTACTAAAGAAGATATACAGCTGGCAAATAAGCATGCAAAAATTCATGGCACTAGGGAAATGCAAGTCAAAACAAAAACATGATGTCACTACACACCTATGAGAATGGCCCA
>NW_022901561.1:0-333 GCF_012274545.1 Fukomys damarensis | reverse complement strand
TTTTTTTTCCTGGCCTTTGATGCATCCATTTTTAATGCCAGCTGGATCAGAGAATATTTGAAGCTATAGTTTCAGATTGACTTGGGACGTGTATAGTTTCCAAAGAAGAATTTCTTATCCACCTGTTACCACCTGGTCAATTTCCACTTGCCATTCTTAACTGGCCCCAACCCTTCCACCACCTCCCACTCCACATCTGAGTGGAGCATTTTCATCTCTGTGACTGTGATAGGTTACCTGAGTTGTCAACACACAGGCCGTAATAGAGGATGCCATTCCCGACATTTTTACAGGGAATAAAACAACATATAAAGGTGTACCTGTCGTTTTTTT
>NW_022901560.1:0-435 GCF_012274545.1 Fukomys damarensis | reverse complement strand
GAGCCCAGGTCCTGATGGATTCACTGCTGAATTCTATAAGACATTTAGAGAAGAACTAATGCCACTACTATTTAAACTTTTCAATGAAATTAAAAGGGAAGCAATACTTATGAAGTCATACCTGGAATCAAGTATCACTTTGATTCCCAAACCAGAGCAAGATGCAACTAAAAAAGAGAACTCCAGGCCAATCTCCTTAATAAAAATAGATTCAAAAATCCTCAGTAAGATACTGGCAAACAGAATACAGAGGGTCATCAAGAAGATCATACACCCTGACCAAGTTGGATTTATTCTAGGGATGCAAGGATGGTTCAACATGCGTAAATCAGGAAATGTAATACATTATGTTACAGAATCAAGGACAAATCTATATGATCATCTCAATAGATGCAGAAAAAACTTTTAACAAAATTCAACACCCATTCATAATAA
>NW_022901559.1:0-323 GCF_012274545.1 Fukomys damarensis | reverse complement strand
TCAATCTCTGCCAGCCAGCGACCTACAAACAAAAAGGAATACAGTTGTACTAAACATAAGCTGTAGATTTTACTGGTAAATTCAGAGTTGCAGCACCGTTCTCTGTGGAGCATTTTACATTCATGAAACTGACCGTTTTCCCTTTAAATGGCTAAGTGGCGAAAGAAGCTATGTCCCAGGGAAAACCTCATTTTAAACCGCAGAAGCCCTCTGCAAAGTGAGTTTGTGTTCTAACATCAAACTGAACCTATCACCAAGTATGCAGAGTTCTGGAGGCGTGTGTGCAGTCAGAGCTGCTAGGCACTCTGTTAGGCCTGAAGGGC
>NW_022901558.1:0-365 GCF_012274545.1 Fukomys damarensis | reverse complement strand
CTCGCGTGGCCGTTTCGTGTGGAGCCGCCGAGAGGGGACTCCGGGCCCGCGACGGCTGGAAGCCACCGGGGGAAAGCACGGGTCTCCGGGGGACCGCGGTCCTCGGACCTTTCGGTCTCAGGACGCCTTTTCAGGACGCCTTTATCCTGCTCAGCACGACCGACGGCCCCGTCTTTTGTGGGCCGATTCCATCCTACTTAGAAACCACAACTGAGAAAGTTTGAAAAATCGTGTAAGGGTGTCTTCAAAAACAATCAGAAACAGCTGGGCGTTGTCGGGAAGCGGCTGTAATTCTCACACCCTGGGAGGCTGAGGCAGGGAGATGGCGATTTTGACCCCGCCCTGGGCTACTTCGCAGGACTCTC
>NW_022901557.1:0-228 GCF_012274545.1 Fukomys damarensis | reverse complement strand
GATGAATGTAACTGTACTGTATACCTAAAATGTACCAATAAAGTCAATGAGGAAAAAATCAAAGAGTTTCTACATTTAAATGACAATGCCAATACAGCATATAGGAATCTGTGGGAACCAGTAAGAGCAGTCTTACCAGGGAAATATGTAACAGTGAATACTTACATTAGGAAAGCAGAGTGAGCGCAAATAAATAACCTGATCCTGGACCTCAAGCTTCTGGAAAAA
>NW_022901556.1:0-318 GCF_012274545.1 Fukomys damarensis | reverse complement strand
TTTATATAACATAATGTGGACTTATAGCCTGCTTTTTAAAATATGCTGTCCAGTAGTACCGGGGTTAGATATCTGCGGCGAATAGACAATGACTCAGTGTCTCATTGATCATGTGCCTCGCAGGACCAGAGACATTCTTGGGAGGGGGCATAGCACAGCCATGGGCAGGGTCGACACGGAGCTGCCATGCTTGTTTTGCAATCCCAGGTTCATTCGCTTTCTATCTAGGTGATGTTGTACAGTTTAGTAATCCTTGTTCTGCCTCTGTCTCATCATTTTAACCATCAGACACTCCGGTCATCTTCTGTTTTTTTTTTT
>NW_022901555.1:0-583 GCF_012274545.1 Fukomys damarensis | reverse complement strand
AAGATAACTCACATCACTGGTTATTGATTTTAGTTTCCTGGTTCCACTAACTACTGGAATTAGTTCACCATGGAGATAATTTGCATCAATCCAGACTCGAGAAATTAGGAGAGCTTCTGAGATTTTCCTGTGACTAAAAGAGCAGTTTTTTATTGACTACAGTAAGTGTTATATTTGCTAAAAAGACATAGTGCTTTAAATTCAGCCATTATTCTAATTCATTCATGTCAGTTCTGAAAACATGTTGGTAAAAGTTAGTCATATTGCTGAAGGTAATTTGAAAAGTATAAATGGGTAGGGGAGGGGAATATTGAATTTTTTTCTTCCTTCTTGGACATTATATGTTAAGCATTGCTTTGGCTGTATTTTTCATGTAAAACCTGCTGTAGGTTGAAAAGAAATTAAAAATGAAGAGCATTTTTTCAGCTTTAGATTTTAATAATTGATGCTTTTCCTTAACTTATAGGCAAAGGCCTAGGTAGTTCTCAAAAAGAAACTGTAGCATTAGCTATCAATATTTTCCTATCTGATGGTCAATTTTTATTTTCAAAAGTACTCATCTTAAGTAATTATTTTGTGTAAG
>NW_022901554.1:0-709 GCF_012274545.1 Fukomys damarensis | reverse complement strand
TCAACAGAACTAAAAGACAAACTACAATGTGGGAAAAAATTTTTACCAGCTGCTCCTCAGACATAGGGCTATTATCTAGAATATATAAAGAACTCAAAACAGTCAGCCCCCCCAATATAAAGACCCAATTCAAAAATGGGCATCTGAAATGAACAGACATTTCACAGACAAAGAAGTAAAAGTAACATGTAAATATATGAACAAATGTTCCACATCACTGGTCATTGGAGAGATGCAGATGAAAACAACACTGAGATTCCACCTCACCCCACAAAGAATGGCTGCTATCAAGAAATCAATCAATAACAAATGTTGGAGGGGTTGTGGGGAGAAAGGAACCCTTCCCCATTGTTGGTGGGAGTGCAGACTGGTACACCCACTATGGAAATCAATATGGAGATACCTCAAAGAGCTGGGATTAGAGATTCCATTTGACCCAGCCATCCCTCTGCTGGGTATCTTTCCAAAAGAACTAAAAGAATCATATCACAGTGATGTATGCACACTCATGTTTATAGTGGCACAGTTTGTAATAGCTAAAACTTGGAAAGCCCATTTGCCCATCAGTTGATTGAAGACTGGATAAAGAAGATGTGGTTTTTCTATAAAATGGAGTATTACTCAGCCATAAAGAATGAGAAATTGAATTCATTCATAGGAAAATGGATACATTTTGAGGATATACTCCTAAGTGAAATAAATAAGTGAC
>NW_022901553.1:0-240 GCF_012274545.1 Fukomys damarensis | reverse complement strand
TTTGAAGTTAGAAAACAAACGCACTCGGTAGAGGGCTTCTGCGGTTTACAGTGCAGTTTTCCCCGGGAAACAGCTTCTCACACTGCTTAGCCGCTTAAAGGGAAATCGGTCAGTTTCAGAAATATGAAGTACTCCACAGAGAAAGGGGCTGCAACCCTGTGAGTTTACAAGTGAAGTCCCCGTCTTATATGGAGTACAACTGTATTTCTTTTTGTGTGTCGCTCTCTGCCTGGCAGAGAT
>NW_022901552.1:0-1424 GCF_012274545.1 Fukomys damarensis | reverse complement strand
TTTTTTTATCTTATATAGCATATTCCTGGAGGGCCCAGCACCTTATAAGTTCCCAATAAATATCTGCTGAGTGAATAAGTGTATTCTTATATTTTGAATGAGTTAATAATATTTATAATTTATATATGATGCTATATTTGATTCATTAGCATCATTGAAACATCTAAAGCATTATAGAAATGCTCCTAGGGGACAGGGATTTAGCCTAGTGGTTCTGGTGCCTGCCTTACAAGTGCAAGGACCCAAGTTCAATCCCTGGTACCAAAACAAAACAAATAAATGCTTCTAGTATTTTGTGAACTAGAAAGGTCTTCTAACAAAGTAGAAATGAAAAGATCTTGAGCAAGTCAGCTTTTTTCTTTTTATTCCTTCCTTTCTTCTAACCCCAAGTCCAAGTATGTATTTGGGAATAATAATGGTCTGCACTTATTTTTTAAAATTGTCATATACTAAATAAATATATTTATAAAGTACCATGTGGTAATGTTATACAGGTTTACAATATATATGTTGAAATCAGGGCAATCAATATTTCTAGCTCTAACTTTTATAAATTCTTCGTGCTCCTTTGACACATAAGTAAGTGGCATACAGAATTTTTGTGTGCTGTCAATTAACCTTCATAAATGCCAATTCTTTTCTCCCTTTGATCATGTACTTTTAGGGACTATGGATTACCAATGTATAACAAAAAAGGAAATAAACTATTTCTGCAATCCTTTTGTTTATTCCTTTTCTTGCTAATTCCTTCATGCTTTATGCTAGGTTCTTTTAGGTTCTAACATATGAACAATTTTGCATTAAGGGAGCAGTTCTATAAGAATGAAAATATGTGAGCCAAATGCGCTGGCTTTATATGTCGTTCCAGTTGCACTTTAGTGAAAATAGAATACCTAAAATAAAGTTGAATGAACCATCTGCTTAAAAACCGCAAGCAAGAAAAAATTTGACTGTGTTTGCTGTTATTTACATTGGGAATACTGTTAAGAACTTCACAGGAGGCAGTGCCTTGCCTATAGCAGGAAGTCTAGGGTTGAAGGAATGTATGCTTTCTCCATGCTATGTCCAACTCCACTGTTTCCAGTATAAATGTTTCTGTGAGAATTCAGAAACCTGATTTGTTGTATCATACAGTGCGCTGAAGTTGGTTCATATTGTACAAGCTCTTGGGAGCTGATAATGAAAAACACTTTGCAAACTGCTTGGTTAAGCATAATTATTATTAATGTTGAAATTGTATATACATTGATTACTTATATTAACAGGGGTGACACATTCATGAAACTTCACATTTCATGATTATTAAACTAGTTTTACTGTTACTTATGTTCTCTGGACATTGTGTTTATTATTTCTATGTGGCAAACACTGTGTAATGGTATAGCACTGTGTGATTAACTCCACATTCAGGAACTTCAAATTGG
>NW_022901551.1:0-260 GCF_012274545.1 Fukomys damarensis | reverse complement strand
CACAAGATTCATGACTTTAGAATTTGACGGCTTTTTAAGAGTTCATTTTTCCAGTGCCTCACCGACTGCAGAATTTCTGTATCTCCAAAAGATAACTCTATCACATAGTTTCTGCCAAAACCATATTCAATGGCAGGAAATTGGTCAGTTTTTAGGAAGTTTTTTGTATGGTTGAATATATCTAATTGATAGATATTTCTAACTTCCATTCACTGATCTCAAATATAAGTTCTATTCCATCCACAGGAGCACAGGGTGTA
>NW_022901550.1:0-206 GCF_012274545.1 Fukomys damarensis | reverse complement strand
GCTTATACTGCACATACATGAGTGATTTATAGTTATATAGGTATGCCCATTGTGCACCTGTGCTAATAATGGGGTCATGTCCTCTGGAAGTCCTCACATACTCAGGTTTTGGCTGATACATCTCACAGCAGCTTCCACATTGCACACCCTCAAAGATCAGGAGGTTGCTGTTTCTTGGGAGAGGTGCACAGGGCTGCCCCTTGTGC
>NW_022901549.1:0-212 GCF_012274545.1 Fukomys damarensis | reverse complement strand
GAATGAAATGATCCATTTTTCTATATGAAGGAGGGACAATAAACTTGTTCTATTAACACTTAGTTATCAATACATTTTTTCTTGAAATATGAAGAGGAGGTCAATGGCCCTCAGCGTTAAGCAAATTTCCTGCTTTTTTGAATACATCGTGATGGAGTACTATTCCATCATAAAGAAGGACAAAAATGAGTCATTCATAAGAAAATGCATGG
>NW_022901548.1:0-448 GCF_012274545.1 Fukomys damarensis | reverse complement strand
GGCTTGTGTGCGCTCAGAGCGGGTAGGCACTCTCTTAGGCCTTAAGGGCTTTGCTGGTACAAGTGCCTCACAATAGTGCTTCAACCTCTGCCAGGCAGAGACCTACAAAGAAAAAGGAATACAGTTGTACTCCACCAAAGATGGCGACTTCACTGGTAAACTCACAGAGTTGCAGCATCTTTCTCTGTTGAGTACTTCACATCCATGAAACTGACCCCTTTTGCTTAGAATGGCTAAGCAGCTAAAGAAGCCATTTCCAGGAGAAAACTGCACTTGAAACTGCAGAAGCCCTCTGAAAAGTGCGTTTGTGTTCTACATGAAGCGGATCCTATCATCAAGTATACAGAGTTCTGGAGCTTTATGTGCACTCAGAGCTGCTAGGCAGTCTCTTAGGCCTTAAGGGCTTTGCTGGCACAATTGCCTCACAACAGTGTATGAATCTCTGCCA
>NW_022901547.1:0-969 GCF_012274545.1 Fukomys damarensis | reverse complement strand
GTCTAGTCTACTCAATCACATTGCAGTAACAAAAAGATTGATTGGCATAGTTTTCATGCTTTTACATAATCGCCTCTCCTTGTGTGTACAGTAGATCTGATGGCTCAAGAACAAGCAGCAATAGCGGAATGTCGCTTCTGAAATTACCCTATAAAAAGATTGTAACTTCTGCCTTAGACTCTCCCACTCTCTCTTTTAAGTCTCTTATTCTGGGGGAGGCTAGCTGCCATATTGTGTGTAGACTGATGGAGAGGCCTATCAGGCAAGAAAACAATAGCTTTGACAGCAGCCAGTTGAAAACCTAAGGTGTGATATCAGGCATGTGAGTGAGAAGGTCTTAAAAACAGACCTCCCACCAGGTCAGGCCTGAAGATAACTGCAGCTACAGCAAGCACCTAAGTTTTGTTTCACTACTTGTATACATTGTGGAATGATTTTCTCAGGCTAGTTAGCAGACCCATCACCTCAAATATTTCTCATTTCTTTAGAATAAAGACATTACCTTTCTTTTACCTGTTTTGAATTATATAATATGTTTTTAATGATAGTCACCAAGCCAAGCAGTAGATCAACAGAAATTATTCTACCTAACTGGAACTTTGTGCCCTTTGTCCAGTACATCCCCTTCCTCCATCTGCCTCATCCCCCGCCAGCCCACTACCTCTGCTTACATGATTTTCCTCTCTACTCAGTGAGTTTGGCTTTTTTAGATCCCACATATAAGTGTGATCATGTGTATTTAGCCCTCTGTGCTCCAGCAGACATCTTGGCTGTAGCCTGTGGGAGATTCTGAACCAAAGTCAGCCAGTTAGGCCATACCTGAATTCCTGATACACAGGAATTGATGATAAATGTTATTGATGATAAATGTTTTTGTTTTAGGTTCCTGAATTTGAGATGATTACGTAGCAAAAGATAACAAATACACCTTTCACTTGGATGAATGGGTTTGTAAGAAGTCTTGTTTGC
>NW_022901546.1:0-424 GCF_012274545.1 Fukomys damarensis | reverse complement strand
GCATGGCCTTCCTTTCTGTATTCTTAACACACTGTTCTTCCTTTGTAACAATAAAAAGCTGTCTATAAGATACCTGAGCAAATCCATTGGTGAGTTCAAGCAGCCTCTTTTTGCCTCGTCATTTCTTATTTTCACTCTCTCATGCTGTTTATACATCCTCTAAACAACGCAGGACTGTCCTTCAAAATTCACTGGGGGCAGCAAAAGCAAATAACACTTTACTGGTTTTCTCAAGTTAGAAACATAGTTTCTTGTTTGGGAACCTGAGGGCTACTGTCTTAGTTACTTTTCTCATTGCTGGGACAAAATACCCAACGCCCAGAGTTAGAGGAGCCAAGGTTTTATTGTAGCTTAGTTTGTGGAGGGTTCTGTCCACAGTCGGCCGGCTCCAAGGCAGGGTGGCCCGGCAGAGGGGCATCACAGA
>NW_022901545.1:0-269 GCF_012274545.1 Fukomys damarensis | reverse complement strand
CATAAATTAGATGAGTCAAATAGAAAACAAAGAGTAAGAGGGTTCATATAAGCCTAATTATCTAATTAATTAAATGAAATGTAGATGGACTAAATATTATCAGTAAAAACTGTGATAGTGAGAGTAGAAAACAAAAATCTAAATATATGCTGACTACAGGGGTGCACTTTAAATGTAAGAACACAAATTCATTTAGGGTAGAAAAAAGGAAGCTAGTATAGCTATATTACTATCAAACAACATAGTTTTTAAGGTACAATTTCATTGTG
>NW_022901544.1:0-223 GCF_012274545.1 Fukomys damarensis | reverse complement strand
GATATTGAAAATGTGACAGCTCTGTGGATTTGAGAGTCCAGTCCTTGGAGTGGAGAAGACCTGTTGGAGGCTTCTTCTGTTTTTCAAAAGCAAGTGTGGCCAGCCTGCAGTCACAGAAGATCATAAACATTTAACATTATACTCTAGTTTTTAGCAGTATTTTTATGCCTAGTTGCACAGTGCTTGGACTGGACTGTACAGGTGACAACAGAACTATTGTGTA
>NW_022901543.1:279-495 GCF_012274545.1 Fukomys damarensis | reverse complement strand
TGAAGCTTTGTCGTTTTAGAAAGCCTTCTGCAGTTCCTATGACCAACCAGAGCAGTAAAGTATTTCCCAGGCGAGGGACTCTGCCACAGGTAGCCTTGTCTTCCTCAGGTGGCCCTGCTTCTGCTAAAATTGATTGTAGGACCCCACTTGAATTGTCATTTTACCCCACGGAAAGAGCCACACATCTGAATGCTGGAGTTCAGCGATTTTTTTTTT
>NW_022901543.1:0-201 GCF_012274545.1 Fukomys damarensis | reverse complement strand
GTCTTCTTCCTCATTTTTCCCCTTGTCCCGGCCCTCCCTTCATTCCCTACTTCCCTCGACATTTCCAAACATTGTATTTCCATTTTCTCATTTTCTCCCATTTTCTTCCCTTCCCCATGTGTTCTCTGCCCTACACTTCCCCCTATTCCTACACCTGAAGACCTTTTCTTTCTATTTCACATTCTCAATTTTCTCATAAAG
>NW_022901542.1:0-237 GCF_012274545.1 Fukomys damarensis | reverse complement strand
TACGAAGTACTAATGTATTCCTTTTTGTTTATAGGTCTCTGCCTGGCAGAGATTGAAACACTGATGTGAGGGGTTTCCACCAGAAATGACCTTAAGTCATAAGAGGTTGCCTTGCAGCTCTGAGTGAACACAAGCATGCAGAGCTCTGCATGTTGGTGACAGGTTTAGTGTGAATTTAGAGCAGAAATGCACTCTGTAGAAAGTTTCTGCAGTTTAAACGGCAGTTTACCCCGGGAT
>NW_022901541.1:0-247 GCF_012274545.1 Fukomys damarensis | reverse complement strand
TTGAAAAGTCTGCTGTGATTCTAATGGGCTTTCCTTTGCATGTGATTTTTTTCTTTTCTCTTACTGCTTGTAGTATGTTGTTTTTCTGTTGGATTTCTGGAATCTTTATTATTATATGTCTAGGTGTAGATTTTTTTGTATCACAGCTAGTTGGAGTTCTATATGACTCACTTATCTGTATGATTAATTCTTCCCTTCTGTTTGGGAAGTTTTCTCTCATTAATTCTGTGAAGAGCTTTTTTAAGTC
>NW_022901540.1:0-200 GCF_012274545.1 Fukomys damarensis | reverse complement strand
GCCTCCAGGTGGCAGCAGACCAGCTGTATTGGGCACAGGTCCTTAGCTCTCAACACTGTACTTGAGTTTTTTGAACCTAGTCTGGAATCTGAAGCATTTACTGGCTATAAGAATTTTTACTCCTGTAGCCCTGTGGGTGTGAGTTCTTCACAAGACGTGGTGAGTATGGCTGGGAGCATGGACTTCTGCTTTTGCCACAG
>NW_022901539.1:0-230 GCF_012274545.1 Fukomys damarensis | reverse complement strand
ACACAGTTAACTCAGAAATAAATTAATAGACTAAAATTCAAAGGATGGAAAAATGATACTCCACGAGATAGGGACCTGTAAAAAAGCAGCAGTAGATATTCTGTTTGCATACAAAATGAATTTCAAGCAAAGACTGACTAGAAGAGATAAAGAAGGTCATTGTTAAGGGAACAAAGAAGAAAAGTTAACAATCACCATTGCCCCAAATATGAGGTGCACCCAACTATGTA
>NW_022901538.1:0-757 GCF_012274545.1 Fukomys damarensis | reverse complement strand
GGCATCAGTTTAGACTCAGGACCAATCCGAGCGCCAGGTCCGTGACCACAGCCAGGAGCCCCTGAGTCTGCAAGCTTCAGTCATATTACCGCAGGCTACTCAGTTACCACGCAAACCAAGCAATACTGGTACAAAGAATCAGAATGCACATGTTGCTGCAAATTTTTTAATCACATGACCACTCTGAAACATCATGTAGTTTACTGTAAAATTTTTTCATCTACAACAAATTAGAGAATGGCTAAATGTATATCTGTGTGGCATCCCGCAACCTGACCATTAAAAATGAGTCCCGGGATGAATGGGTATAAAAGATTCAGTCTTTCTCCTCTAGGAAGGCATCAAGTAGAGTTTAGCATCCAGACTCTGAAACCACACAGCCCCGGTTCCAACCTCCGTATATGACTTGTATGACTTGGTCCTATTATGGCTGCACTTGATTTAATTATGCAATATCCAGCACCTAATGTGTGTAAGACGTGTTTCTAGGCATGGGGAACAAGCAATGGATAAAACAGATAAAGTTTCGCAATTCCGGGAGCGGTGGTAGTAGTCACTATCTCAGGGAACAGTAGAAGGATTCTGTGCCAAGGGTTACCAGGTAAATAAGTCTTTAACAGCGAGTCTTGGACCATAAATCATGTTCCTCAATAAACAGCATTATTCAAAGCAGGGGATGTCAACTCACACAAGCTAGAGGGTATACGCTGGGTTTATTTATTTGGGGTGGGAAAGGTATTCCCCCCTCCCCTTCGCT
>NW_022901537.1:0-3281 GCF_012274545.1 Fukomys damarensis | reverse complement strand
AAAAACTGCAGTTAAGAAATTCTGAGGAATTCATGCTAAAATGAGACAAAGGAAAGACAGAAGGAAAGATGGGAGTTCCTATAAAACAGCAAGATTGATGTCCCAGGGCCCCTCCTCCCTGTCATATATTGTAGACTTTACCAATTCTGTCCCAGAGTTGGAGGACTAGAAAAAACGTTACAATGACATTGACCACTATGCCACTGACTAAACGTTGCTGTCAGAAAATCAATTACTAAGTTACTATTTAATATATTTTTTTACTTTTAAGATGAATATATTTATACCTCTGCCAGTAACCTCTAAATAAACTACAAATGAAGCTATTATTTTCTATTATTTAATGTCTTTTTATTATAGACAACTAAGTTAGGTAAAAATGTTATAGGCAGTCAGAGCTAAGCCCTTGAAGGAGTCAATGTAGAGGATGAAAACACATTACAACTGCGGCTGGAGGTGCATCTGCTGAAAGCCAGGCCTCAAGATAAAGACGGAATGACCAGGCCTACATACCTCCCCAGGGATGAGATAATTGGTAACACTGATTCAATAAGGTCTAGATAGATATCAGTCACCCTCGTGGGTGACTAAGACCCCCTGTGCCATCCCTTCCTAAAGAAGGTCTTATTTCTTTCCATGTACACTTGCTATATGACCTGCTTTCTATACTTGTAATCTTACTGGCTGAATCATAGTTTTAACCCAGGTTGTATCCATTTCATGATTTTGTGCCTCCTGTCTCTCAGGAGCTGTAACTCTTAGGAAATGTCTCCTACTCTTAATCTCCAGTGTTCCTTAAAATTCATTCTTCAATTTTGGAGAAAATAAATTCGGTGTATCTGACCTCTAGCAGAGAGAAAGTTACATTTTTTTCCCCTAAATCACTTTTACAAAATGGACCCATTTTTTTCCAAACACATTTTTGTCGCCAAGAAAAATACTTCCTAAATCAATACAAAGATTTCTTTCTCTTTTCAGTAAATATAAAATTATGTAATCCAACAAATTCCCTTAAGTTAACAAAGTTTAGTGCCAAATTCATTGTCCAGCTGTATTAACTCTTTCCTCAAGATGCTTCTCTCTATCATTTTTTCCATCTCTCTGCCTATTCATTCTTGGCCTCCTTTTCTGTTTTGTTGTTTTTCCCCCGCTTCATCAGTTTCTGATGATAAAGGTTAACACACATATCAAAATCACTAGAGATCCTTTTACAACTGTAGTTAGCGGCACTGTTATGCAAAGGATAGTCAGTTAACATACTACAAAAATCTAGCCTCTTACATTACAATATTAGTTTTCTCGCTGAACTAAATGGATAGTGGAGTAGGAGGAGAATATTTTCTGGGTGCCTAAGTCTCCCAATGTTTACTCTTATACAAAATGTAAGTATACAAAATCTTCTACTGCTTTCCTTTAAACATAATTTAACCATAATAAATAACATATAATGAAAAGCACATTCAAAATAAAGCTTTTGAATAAATACACTGCATCAGATTATAAGGGGGCATCATCAGCACATTCCAACCTCTTGTCAAATCACTTATACTCGATGCTTTGGCACAAACCAGAGCTGACTCAGGCTTTGCAGCAGTACTAATCTCAAGAGTTATGCCGCCAGATTTTCCATTTGTTCTCATCTTTCTTGCTTTGACTATATGAAAATTTCTATGAACTTTAAAAGTCTGTTTCGAGAGACTCTATAATTTTCCAGCACTATAACTAACATTTTGCAGAATGCTGTCGTCTCCCAAACTCACAGCTCAGTGAATCACAGCAGCAGTTTTGGCCTTTTTCCTAGAGTTTAACACTCCAGCTTCTCTTGCAAAAATTGCTTTAAAGCCCTGTTATTCAACACTAACACTTTACTGAATAACCACTTGGATAACATTATAGACAAAAAAAGACAAATGTTAATCACAGTGGCTATTAAAGTAACAGTAAAATAACAGCCAAAATCCCTCAAAACAGTTACAATCTACATGAATGAGTGTATTTCTAGATGGTGCAGACTGGTAATTTTGAACTTTTAACATATTTTTGACGTATACAATTTGGAGTTATTCTTCACTCTTGTGTTATTCTCAAATTCCTCATCTAAAGCTGTATCCAGCTCCTATCAGTATTACAGAATTCAGCCGCTTTCTTAGAAAGTGACTGGCGTAAATCTAGACACCATCATCTCCTCCTCTGGACTACTGAAAATATCTCCTAGGATTTTCCTAAATTCAGCCCTACCCCTTTATCAGTCTATTCTTTATACCACAACCAAGATGACAGGACTGTAACTGTATCAATTTAGGGCCAAATATGTATAGTGTAACAACTGTACTGCACAAAGCTGCCTAGCAGAGGAGGCAGGAGAGCACAGGCTGAGATCTAACCTGTACAACTCATTGTCCTACAGCCACAGCATGTAATATTCTAATTCATACCAGTATTTTCTCTTCTCCCAAAATTTTCAAAGGTTTTTCTCATCTCAACAGAATCCTTATACCTTTGCCCAGTGAACAAGTCCCTAAGTGATTTATTCCCATCAATCTGTTGTCTTTTCCACTCTCCCTCCACACCCCTCCACAGGTGGAGCCACACACCCTAGGCTCAGGGCATTCACATTTGTGGTTCCTAACTACAACCTGTCTCTCCTAGGAAAAAACCCTTCCTTCAAGTCTCTGCTCAAAAGTAACCAAATATGGAAAGCTTACTAAATATGTAACATTTTCCCTGGAAAGAGTACTTAAAATGCCATCTGCTAACTTCATCACTCTGCTCTTCATCAAGTTTGCTTTGTCTTAGGGTATATATTCACCAGATACATTTCTTTATTGAGCTTTCTCACTCTGGTAAGATATATTCCATTGAAATGAATACACAAATCACAGAAGAAACAACGGTGGGGGAGGTTTTCATGTTGTCCAGACACAAAGCACTATTTAAAGAATAAGAAGGAGAAAGAAAATTAGGTCCTATATTTCTTCAAAAACTGTAATAGTCTTAAAATTTAATGATGCCCCAAATTCTTCACAATAGAGTATCTTGTGCACTGTGAGGAGATGACAATCTATACCTTTTTGGAAAACAACTAAATAATATATAACAAGAGATAGAAAAAAGTTAATTCCCCTTTATTTAAAAAATTTTTCTTGAGACAATTCTATAAAAATAAGTAAAAATCGAAACTATCTCTACAATAACATTTCTACTAGTACAATATAGGAAGAAATCCATATATTCAACAATAAAGTAATGGCTACAAAAATTGTGGTACAATACCATGACAG
>NW_022901536.1:0-208 GCF_012274545.1 Fukomys damarensis | reverse complement strand
AAGTGAGTGTGGCTCCTTCCCAGGAAAACCCAGGCCTCCTGGAAAGCCCTGCAGCTGGTATAGCAGCTGGTATAGGTGAACACGCAAAGCCAGGGCACAAGTGTGTATGACGTGGGCGTGCACGTATGATGTGTGCATGCGCGCGCGTGTGTGTTTTGAAAGGCCCTTTTCCCTGCATGTTAGGATCACACGTGGTCAAAATCCAGGC
>NW_022901535.1:0-215 GCF_012274545.1 Fukomys damarensis | reverse complement strand
TGATAAACATTAACTAATTCAGTTGACCACATTGAATCTCTTATTTCTAAAATAAGATTTGGCCTTACTAAATCCCAACCCTAAAACATTCATTTTCTTTCTTAAATTTATACTAATAATTTACATTTTCTAGTTTTTTTAAAGCCAAAATGTACTACTTTTTTTTCTTTTTTAATTGAGTTTATTGGTACTTTTTAAGTATACAGTACAGTTAC
>NW_022901534.1:0-266 GCF_012274545.1 Fukomys damarensis | reverse complement strand
GGCATTTGTGACATCTGCTTATGAAAAAAGAACTTCAAGGAAGCGCTGAAGAAGAAGAAAGCAGAAAGGGCTGCTGCAGCAGCAGAAAGGTCTCAGTGGATTTTATAGGTGCCTGTTAAATCAGGCAGGTGGTGAAGAAGTACTAAAATGCACCTTTCATGAAGCAAGTTCTGGAATAAATGAAGAGAAATCAAAAGGTTACTAAGATGAAGTAAATTCAGAGAACAGAATACCCCAAGACAGATGTGTTCTCCAAACCTGCTTGA
>NW_022901533.1:0-318 GCF_012274545.1 Fukomys damarensis | reverse complement strand
TTACCACCTTTTCCCACTAGGCCCCAACAGCAACCAGCTATAAGCTCCCCTAATCCAATCCCCCACCTATGAGCACATAAGGCTCTTGGAAGACATCCAGATACAAACCGTTCCATGGCAATTGATTCTGGGTGACTATCAAACAAAAGACACAGTTAAGGGGGCACCACTCAATGACAAACTCCCTTTAACTGACCACCTGAGCCAAAAAAGCAGAATGTCTGTAATAAGGGATCCACTTACATGTTCTTTCACCATTCTCTCTCCAATCATCTTTCATTCCACCCTCCAAGACGAAACTGTCCTCTTCGGTTTTGT
>NW_022901532.1:0-1798 GCF_012274545.1 Fukomys damarensis | reverse complement strand
CTCTGCTGGGGCTGGGAGCAGCAGACACAGGAGGCACCAGCCTGGTGTGAGGGGGAATGTGTACCGGGCAGGGAGGAGGTGCAGGGAGTTGCATTTCCTGTGGCTTTCACTTCTCTGGGCTCTGCCTCTCCTGTTAGCTCAGAGCCTTGAGCTTGCTGTACACTGTTCCTCTGTTGACAAACACAAGCAATTCGACCAGTGTAGCAGCAGCTCGAAAGTCAGCATTTCCGCAAGTCTTGGCACTCACTGGCAGGGGCAGTAGTGATTACCCCCTTGCCTGCTCTCCTCTGCATACCTGGCTCAGTCTGACACTGAACTGCACCTGCATTTCCTACCCAGGCCCCACGAAGGAGGTGATCTGGTGTTAAACACTTAACGACAGCCAACCCCATATGGTGACAAGGCACTCACAGCCCTTAAGATTAGGCCCTCCTGACCTTCTGATTTCTCAGAGGCTCCCAAAAGAAACTGAAAGCTAGGACCCCCATCCATAGGAGCCCTGGCACGAAAGTATGACACCTGGGACTGCCAGACGTCACAGGGGGGTGCCAACGCTAGCTCTTCTCTTTTGGGCAGCAAAGAACACAAGTTTGGATTTATCATCCTATAGGTCTCAGTATTTTGAGGGAAAAGCAGCAAGAAAAGGAAAGATTCTTTCCTTACATGCATTTAGAATTACTGAACTCCAGGCACCCAGAGACCACAAAGGCCATAGGTTGGCTGCATTTCAACTAATACTGTATGTGCTATTACAAAGCATCATCATGGCTTAGGGGGGAAAATCCTAGAGGGGGAAACAGGAGACTTGCATTCTAATCTGGCTTTGGCTCTGCAATGAACAGCTGACTGCTTACATAAAAGGCACTTCCTACCTCTAGGGCTTAGTTTACTCATCTGCAAAATGGCAATTTGGGCTACTAATGTTTAAGATTATTTGAGCTCTCAGATGTCTATAAATCTAAAGGATACATGCCTTGACTTAAAAGACTGTACCTTTTAAAACAAGTTCTGTCTATTCATTGTCAGTAGAGGACAGGACAGTTGCTCTAACCATGCAAACCCAGGTATCACCTGTGACCTCGTTCCCCCCAACTCCTTGCCCTTTGACTCTGCCCAAACTGGGTGTCCTACCTGTCCATCTGTGAACTGGCTGAACTGCTGCTGTCCTTGCTGGACCTCTGTCTGTGTAATCTGTGGGATGCAAGATGACAGAGTGGGCATGTCAGCTGCAGGGTCTGCTCTACCAGCCCACCACCCACAAAGCCCAAATGAGACCATGCCTATCCAGTGCCCAGAATGAGGCCTGGCACCGAGCACGTGCTCAATGAGGGTTGGAAAGCAAGGCCCCTCACCCCCAATCTCCTACCACTGACAGTTACCCCAAAGAGTTGGCACCACAGCACACAGAACCCTGGAGCGTGTATGAGACAACTTCTAGACTCATACCTCTTACTGCACTCCTCCTCCTGCAACCACCCCTCACCTCAAGAATACCTACCTAGCTCCTTGGTTTTCACAAAACAAGGTGTAACAATGGTTTTGGGTAGAAGCCCTAAGAGTCCATCTTTCAGCCAATGAAGGCAGATTTTAAAATGCTGGGCAGTGAATGGTCCCTTTCATCTTGGAAGGTGGGATCCAAACCAAACCTGTATCACTCAGATTATCTGAGTGGAATATGAAACACCCTGGCAAACAGTGGCCTTGGCCTTGGCCTTGGCAGCCATCACGGCAAACCTACGAAGTACTTTTCTGAGAGAGCCAATGTGCAGAAACTCTGGGCCAAGGGAAGGAGGGGGGG
>NW_022901531.1:0-378 GCF_012274545.1 Fukomys damarensis | reverse complement strand
TTTTGCAAATAGGGAAGGGTGGAGGGGGCAAAGGGAGATCAGGGGTATGGGGAAAAAATGAAAACCAAGACCTGTCATGTAAAGGTACGAGATCCCAGTAATAAATGTAACTGTACTGTATACCTAAAAAGTACCAATAAACTCAATGAGAAAAAGAAGAAAACATTTTTTAAATGGCAAAATTACAAAACATAGTCTATTGATTTAAGCAATAATTATTTTAAAATACCAAACATGCTTCAAATAATTAGAAAAAAATAATTAAAATTTTATTTGAAATCAGTAAAAAAAATTAAAAATAGCCAGAGAGATCTAACCTAGATATATAATAGTCAAGATCCCAGAAACCCAACAGAAGAACAAAATACTACAAGCAGT
>NW_022901530.1:0-269 GCF_012274545.1 Fukomys damarensis | reverse complement strand
CTTTTTAAAGACACAACGCCTGGCCTCCCAGGCCTTGTCTGAAATCTAGGTGAAAGCCTCCATTATTCCACAACTCTCCCCTGAACATCCAGCACCACATGGACAATTCTAAACCCTGCTGCCAGCTTTTGCAGCATCCAGGCTCCCTTGGATTAAGACCGCAGGAGTTCTGAGTGCCTAGATGGCTGAGTATGGTGAAGTAAATACCAAAAGATCAATTCCATAGGAAGCCTTTCTTGAGAAGGGATCCCAGGCATTTTATTCTTAAA
>NW_022901529.1:0-240 GCF_012274545.1 Fukomys damarensis | reverse complement strand
TTGCCGGGAGGGAATTGAATCAAAGATCTGAAGCAAGAGGTATGAATGCCAGAACAATCTCCAGTTGTTCCCCGTGAAAGTTTTGCAGCAATTAAAGAGGAAGATGACTGCAACCCGAGCCAGACTCACAAGTGACTTTACCCCTCTCCGCCCTCACCTCATAAAACTCTTATCCTCCCTCATTAGTGAAGTTACCTGATCTTCAATTCCTTCCTGGTGTACACCAGCTGAATCTATCTT
>NW_022901528.1:0-254 GCF_012274545.1 Fukomys damarensis | reverse complement strand
ACTTATATGAACCTTCCACACAAAAAGAAGGAATAGAAGCCAAACAAGGAAGTTCATTACTCAAACTAAAAGCAGAAAAGATCCACAATAGTATCTGAAATTCAGACAGATCTGTGTGGCAACAGCAAGCAGAACTGTACATTAACTAGTATCCAAGGGCTCAGAAAATAGGTAGAATTTAGTAGATGAGTACAGATTATGAATTAAACATAACATATTAGGTGGTCTAATTATAAATGACACTCATCTCCAGG
>NW_022901527.1:0-203 GCF_012274545.1 Fukomys damarensis | reverse complement strand
TTTCAAGATGTACCATAGATCTATAGCAATCAATATGGTGCAGCAGTGATGCAGAGACACAGAATAGCAGAAACTAGAACCTGGAAATACACTTAAACATACACCTATTGATGTTTTTTTGTTTTTGTTTTTTTGTTTTTTTTTTGTACTGGAATTAGAACTTGGGACCTTGTGCTTGTGAGGTAGGCAGTGGAACCACTGAG
>NW_022901526.1:0-294 GCF_012274545.1 Fukomys damarensis | reverse complement strand
GGGCCCCTTGCCTGCTTCTTCCCTTGGTGCAGTTGATTTGCAAAGGACACCATGCTCTGTGGATGCCTGTGGCTTGGACCCCCGAGACCGGTCCCCCTCCTCCTTTCACCCCATGGCAGCCCCGCCTGGGGCTCTCCTCCTCCCTCTCTACCAAGGGGTCTTCCCCTCCTGCTCCAGCCGCTACCCTGTTGGGGTGCTCGGGGGACCCAGGCACCCTACATCAGCCACCCGTGGCAGAGAGAGGCCACATGGAGACAGACAGGGTGTCCCTTCCACTCACTTGCCTATCCTGGG
>NW_022901525.1:0-211 GCF_012274545.1 Fukomys damarensis | reverse complement strand
CGGGTCAAAAAGAGAAAGAAAGGAGCAGAGTTACACGTTTTCCTTTGCATATATTTTATATGCTCCAAAAATTCAGAATTCCATTTAGGAAAATGGCACCCCCATTTTGGCATGTGTGCTGCCTTCCTTTCCTCCTTTGTCCCCTTATTTTCCCATCCCCTATGTCACAAATCCACAACTTCAGATGGGGGACACAGCAGCAAGTGGCAGG
>NW_022901524.1:0-218 GCF_012274545.1 Fukomys damarensis | reverse complement strand
TAATAAATACTAGGTGCAGATTTAAAATAATAAAGAGGACTAGTGAGAAGCTAAAAAAAAAAAAGAAACAAAAACCCAAATCTAACATGGATTTCTAAGATTGAATCATCACTGTCCAATGTAATAGCCACTAGTCGCTGCAGCTATTGGACACCTTAAATGTAGCTAGCTTGGATTAATATGTTAGAAGTATGAAATATAGTTTAGATGAAAAAAGA
>NW_022901523.1:0-333 GCF_012274545.1 Fukomys damarensis | reverse complement strand
TAAATGCCTACAGATATCAGAAATTTATTTTCTTTTTTCTTTTTCTGATACTAGGTATTGGGCTTTTGCAACATCTCCACCCTTTTCCCCTTCCTTTTACATTTTTATCTTTAGATAAAGTCTCACTGAGTTACTAAGATGCCAAAGAGGGTGACAATCTTGTGACCCTCTTGTCTCAGACCCCCAGAGTGCTGAAATTGTAGGTATGTGCCATAACACCCTGTGGGGATTGAATATTTGAATGCTATTAGGTATCAGTCATTGTTCTAGGTACTAATATTGTAAAAGTGAACAAGATTAACCTGAGTAGTTATAGAGACTAAGGTATTACAG
>NW_022901522.1:0-238 GCF_012274545.1 Fukomys damarensis | reverse complement strand
TACCTGGCAACCGTGACCGCAGTTCCGGACTGCTAACTCATCGGCATTATGACAGCTGAGTTTCTCATGGCCCTAACACTCATGGTACCCTCTGACACTCTGCCAGCCTCTGTGGACACTGAATTCATATCTGGGCCTTCCAAATTTGCCTCATTGACTCTGATCCTACTTCTCTCAATACATATCCTCAATATCTAATTCCTCACTCAAAATTCCAGACCTGCCCATCTCATGTGGG
>NW_022901521.1:0-529 GCF_012274545.1 Fukomys damarensis | reverse complement strand
ATATTGTAAAAATGTCAATTCCTTCTAAATTTATCTGCCAATGCAAAGTAATTTCAATCAAATTCCCAACTGATTTGGAAAGCAGATGTATACATGAAAAGTTGATTTTAAAATATTTATGAAAAAGAAGGACTGGAATAGCCCCAAATTTACTGAAGATCAGCTCTAAACTATTTTCTTTCTTTTTCCCTGGCCTAAAGATATAACACCTTCTATGTCAAATCATGAATCATAGTCTCCAATTAAAGTGGAATTTCTAATAAAATTTTTGCCATAACCCTTCCATCAGGCAATATGCATTCTAACATCCTTTCAAATGACATATTCTCTGCTTCTATCTCTAGACATTTAGTTCATGTCCTTCTTCCACATACTGTTTTGGAAGATGGAAATAAAAATAGAGAATTATATGACTAGGTGTGGTTGTTTCCCAATTTGTCTTTATTTTTACACCACATAAAGAATGAGTAAGAATAATTTTGGAAGTTCTATTTTCCTTCTTTTTAGCCCGTTATAAATTGATGTGGTA
>NW_022901520.1:0-692 GCF_012274545.1 Fukomys damarensis | reverse complement strand
GCATGGTCACTACTATGTATCATAAAGCAGGTACTAGATATTTTACATTCACAGAGGTATGATGCAGTACTGTCCTACATCAGTAATACTAGAATCAGTTTTGGTTTGAAATTTGCTTTCTCTGCAAATAAGATTGCTACACCTGCTTTTTTCTGGGCTCCTGTCACATGGAGAATTGTTTTCCATCCTTTCACTTTCAATCTATGGGCTCCTTTTTGCACTAGGTGTGTTTCTTGTATACAACATATTGTTGGATTTTGCTTCTTAATCCATTCTGCCAGTCTATTTCTCTTGATTGGTGAGTTGAGGCCATTGACATTGATGGTTATAACTGATATGTACTGACTTATTATTGACATGTTATTAGCCTTTTGTTGACTCTTTACTTTTTCACCTTCTCCTTTTAATTTCTTGCCTTGCCTATTTGATTTGCTCTGTTGGGCCTCATGGTGTTGTTGCCTTCATTGTGTTTTTCTAGGCTATTGTTTAGAATTGCTTATAGTGCTGATTTGGTATTCATGTAGTTTCTCAGGTGTTCTTTGTCATGGAAGTGTCTTATTTCCCCATCCATTCTGAAAGAGAGTTTTGCAGGATACATCAGTCTAAGTTGGAGGTTGTTCTCTTTTAGGACTTGAAATATCTCATTCCAGGCTCTCCTTGCCCGAAGAGTTTGTGTTGAAAAGTCTGCTGTG
>NW_022901519.1:1886-9260 GCF_012274545.1 Fukomys damarensis | reverse complement strand
CCTCACAAATATAATAGAGATATGAAGTAATGGAAACAGTTTTCTGGACTTATTGATTGCACAATTTATTACATCCGTCATAATTAGAAATGCATGTGACTTTATTTGTCCCCCTTCAAGGTAAAATAAAAATATTGAGAAAAATTTTACACAAGAAGACTACTAAAACTTTGTATTATTGTGAACAACAATCCATTAAATTTCCAAAGGTTGTTTCCTGTAGGTGGATCAGGTGAGAATGTTCTGGAAATATTTTCCTGAAGAAATTAAGTAGGGATTGATGCAAAACTTGTGACTTTGAAATCAATTAAAGATAAAATAAATTTCTCCTGGAGAAAAAATACACAAAAAACACACACAAAAAGGAGACAGGTATGCAAATAATAAAGAAATGTGTGCGGACTAGGCATTTAGCTCAGTGGTTCTACCACCTGCCTCCCAAGCACAAGGCCTGGAGTTCAATCCTTGTTACCAGAAAATTTAAAAAAGAAAGAAAGAAAGAAAGAAAGAAAGAAAGAAAGAAAGAAAGAAAGAAAGAAAAAAGGAAAGAAAGAAAGAAAGAAAAGTACAGAAGAAACTACACAGCAATCTCTTTAGTGAACATAGATTCGAAAAAAATCTCAGCAAAGATATTCACCAATAGAGTGCAACATATCATCGAAAAGATCATACATCACAACAAAGCAGGCATTTTCTCAAGGATGCAAGGATGGCTCAACATATACAAATCAATAAATGAAATGCACAGCATTAACTGAAGCAAGCACAAAAATCACATGACCATCTCAACACTCGCAGAAAAAGCTTTTGACTAAATATAACATCCATGCATGATAAAATCCCTAAGAGCAAAGGTATACCTTCGCTCAATCTGATAAAAGCCATTAATGACAAACCGGTGGCCAATATCAAATTAAATGGAGAGAAGCTGGAATCTTTCCCTTTAAATTCAGAAAGGAAACAAGCATTACCACTATCACCAGCGCTGTTCAGTACAGTATTGGAATATTACCTACAGCAGCCCAGGCAAGATAGGGGCTGGGGATTTAGCTCAGTGGTCCCGCTGCCTGCCTGGCAAGCACAAGGTCCCGAGTGCGTTCCACGGTACGAACAAAGAAAATATGGCAAGTGAAAAAACAAAAAGAATATGTACAGGAAAGGAAGAAATCAAATCATCAATGTTTGCACATGACATGATCCTTTATACTGAAGACCCCCCAAATTCCACCAAAAAACATTTTGAATTAATAACTGAATTCAGCAGTGCAGCACAATCAACATCAAAAAAATCCGTATTGTTTCTGTGTACCAATAATGAACACACCAAAGAATGTATGAAGAAAGACCATTCACAATAGTATATAAGTACTAACTACTGTATTTGGGAATAAAGGTACCCCAGGATGTGAATGACGTCTACATTCAACACTACAGATCTCTGAAGAGGTTATCCCAAGATGAAAGAACATACCCCGTTCCTGCATAGGCAGAACCGATAATGTCAGAACAGCCATATTTCCAAAAGTCATATACAGATTCAATGCAATCCCAATCAAATTACCAACAGTGTTCCTCATTGGAAGAGAACAAGCAATCCTAAAATAAGTCTGGAACCAACCGCGATTCAGAATAGGAAAAAAAATGCTGGGATAAGAGCAGAGCAGGCAACATCACAGTCCCAAGTCTCAAGTTATATTACAAAGTTACAGTGCTCCAAATGGATTTGACAGGCACGAAAACAGGCCTGTGGATCACAGGAACACAAAAGAGGACAGAGAAACAACCGCGGACACTTTCAGCCACCTGATCTTTGACAAAGGGGCCACGAAAAGAAGCTAGAGGGCAGGTAGCCTCTTTGGCAAGTGAGCCTGAGGAAATGAGCTGTCCACAGAGGATCGCAGCTAGAGCCATATCTCTCCACCTGCACTGAAGTAAAATCAAAATGGATCAAGGGTCTCAACTGCAAAACAGGAACACTGAACCAGCAGGAAAACAAGGGAAGAGAAACACTTGAATTCAGGAGTGTATACAAGGTCATTCTGACCTGGTCCACCTACTGAAAACAACCTTTGGAAATTTTATGGATTGTTGGCCACAATGATACAAAGTATTAGAAGTCTTTCTGTGTAAATTTTTTCTCAATTTATTTTATTTTATCGCTTGGGCGGACAAATAAAATCACACGCATTTCTCATGTACAGCATGGTTATGAGGGATGTAATAAATTGTGAAATCAATAAGTCCAGAAAACTCCTTCCATTACTTCATATCTCTATGATTTTTGTGCAGAGAACACATTACTAACATCTATTTGGAATTTCTCTAGAATATAATATCATCAATTGTATTAAATATTCTTTACAATTTAATTTTGTCTTTGTCGGTATACGCTTTACTTGTTTTTATCAGTATATTTTTCACAAACATCCTATTTACATTTCTAACAGTGAACTGGTGGGTGTACAGACATAATCATGGTCACTATTATTTTCCCCTCTTAGGTCTGCCTTCCCTTCCTCCTACATCTTCACATCCTCTAATATCTATGGAATTCACATTCCTGTTTCTTGAGTGTTGACCTTGTATCCAGCTACACCCTGAAAGCATCAGTTAAGTCTGGAAGCCTTTTGGCAGAGATTTTTGGGTCTTCTATGTAGAGTATCATATCTTCACCCAATAAGGACAGTTCAATTTCCTTTCCTGTCTTTATTGCTGTAATATGTTTCTCATATCTAATTGCTGTGACTAATGTTTCCAGAACTGTATTGCACAAGAGTGGTGAGAGTGGGCATTCTTGTCTTGTTCCTGAATTTAGCATGAAGGTTTTCAGGTTTGCGTCATTTAATAATGTGTTGGAAGTTGGCTTTACATAGATACCCTTCATCAAGTTTTGATAAAGACCATCTATTCCAATTTTCCGCAGGGTTTTTATCATGAATGTGTGTCGAAATTTGTCGGATCATCTTTCTGCATCTATTGAGATGATCATATGGTTTTTGTCTTTGACACTGTTAATACAGTGTATTACATGTATGGATTTACGTATGTTGAACCATCCTTGTATCCCTGGAATCAGTCCGACTTGGTCAGGGTGTATGATCTTCTTGATGACCCTCTGTATTCTGTTTGCCAGTATCTTATTGAGGATTTTTGCATCTATGTTCATTAGGGAGATTGGCCTGTAGTTCTTTTCGGTTGGGTCTTTCCCTGGTTTGGAATCCAAGATACACTTGCTACCAGGGATGAATTTGGAAGTATTGTTTCCCTTTCAATTTCATTGAAATGTTTAAAGAGTGGTGGCGAGAGCAAAGTCTCTAAATATCTTGTAGAATTCCTCAGTAAATCCATCAGGACCTGAGCTTTTCTGCGATGGTAAACTTTTAATTAACTTTTCAATTTCAATGATTGTAATTGGGTTGTTTGGAACTTTCTTATCTTACTTGTTCCACTTTGGTAATTCATAAGGATATAGATATCTGTCCATTTCTTCTGCGTTTTCCATTTGATTAGAGTACAGTTTCTCGAAGTAGGTATTGATGATCCTCTGGATTTCTGCTGGATCTGTTGTGACTTCACCTTTTTCGTTCCTAATTGCCTGGATCTGAGCCTTTTCTTTCCTTTTTTTGACAAGGTTGAGGAAGGGTTTGTCAATTTTATTTATTCTTTTGAAAAACCAACTCCTTGATTCACTGTTTATTTATCATTCTTTTAGTTTCCATTGCATTGATTTCTGCTCTGATATTTATAATCCCTTGTATGAGCTTTGGGATTTTCTTGCTCTACTTTTTCTAGGAGCCTAGGAGTCATCATTAGGTTATTTGAGCTAGCTCTGCTTCCCTAGTGTGGGTATTCGCTGCTATGAATTTTCCACAAAGAACTGCTTTCATTGTGTCCCATAGATTTCTGTATGTTGTATTGACATTTTTATTTATTTCTAAAACCTGACTAATTTCTTCTTTAATTTCCTCTGTGACCCATTGATTGTTCAGGAGAGTGTGGTTCAATTTCTATGTGTTTGTGAAGTTCTTACGGTTTCTTCTGATACTGATCTCCAGCTCAATTGCACCATGGTCTGATAATGTACATGGGATAACTTTGATTCCTTTGAATTTCTTTAAACCTCTTTCATGAGAAGGTATGTGGTCTATTTTGGAGAACGACCCATGTGCAGCTGAAAAGAATGTATATTCTGATTTTGTGGGGTGGAACACTATGTAGACATCTATTAAGTTCAAAAGCTGGGTGCAGTTCTAGTATTTCATTGTTTATTTTTTTGTCTAGATGATCTATTTGTGATAGTGGTGCATTTTGGTCCCCCACCAGAATTGTTTTCATGCTTATTTGGTTTTTCATGTCCCTTAATATTTCCTTTATATAATCAGGGGCATTACTATTTGATGCACAAATATTTATGATTATGATGTCTTCCTCTTGGGTCGTTGCATTTACTAGGATGTAGTGGCCTTCTTTGTCTCTCTTGATCAGTTTTGGTTTGAAATTTACTCTGTCTGCAAATAAGAGACCTATGCCTGCTTTTTTCTGGGCTCCTGTCACTCGGAGAACTGATTTTCTTCCTTTTACTTTGAGTTCATGAGTTTCTTTTTGAACTAGGTATGTTTCTTGTATACAACATATTTTTGGATTTTGCTTCTTAATCCATTCTGCCAGTCTATTTCTTTTGACTTGTGAATTGAGGCCATTGACATTGATGGTTGTAACTGATATATATTGACTTAGCATTGTCATGTTATTTTCCTATTGTTAGCTCTTTATAATTGTCCCCCCTCTGCGTTTAGTTTCTTGCCTTGCCTACTGGATTTGCTCTGTTGGGCCTCAATGTGGTGGGCCTTTCATTGTCTTTTTCTAGGATACTCTTTAGAATGGTTTGTCATGCTGGTTGGTATTCATGAAGTTTCTCAGGTGTTCCTTGTCATGGAAGTATCTTATTTGCCCATCCCTTGTATGTATGTATGTATGCATGTATGTATGTATGTATGTATGCATTTATTTATTAGGTTTTTTGAGACTGGGTCTAACTATGTAGTCGAGACTGACCTGGAACTCACTATGTAGCCCAGGCTGGTCCCGAATTCACAGCAATCCTCCTGCTTCAGCCTCCGGAGTGCTGGGATTTCAGGCGTGTACCACGAGGGCCAGATTCCCCATCCATTATGAAAGAGAGTTTTGCGGGATGTATCAGCCCCTGTTGGAGAGTGTTTTGTCTTAGGACTTGAAATACCTCACTCCACACTCTCGTTGACTTAGGGTTTTTGTTGACAAGCTAGGTGTGGCTCTGATGGACTTTCCTTTGTATGTGATTTGTTTTTTTCTCTAACTGCTTGTAGTATTTTGTTCCCCGTTGGGCTTTGGGAATCTTGGTTATTATATGTCTAGGTGTCAAATTTTTTTTATCATGGCTATTGGAGTCCTATATGCCTCACTTATCTGTATGTAACTTCTTCCAGTGGAGCATTTGCAAGAGGCAATGGTTAAGCCGGAGTGGAAAGTTACCGGTAGAAAAAGTTCATGCATTTGGAGGACTCTAAGCAAAGGGGGCCTTGCGAAGAAATAAACTAGAGAGGAAGCCTCCCCAGAAGGCAGGAATGACACGGGGAGCATACTCTTTTAGCGACGGATTAGTAGCAACAGCTTAGCCCTGGAACTGCAAAGTCATACACACAGGATCATCAACAGGAAAACCTGCCTCTCCACAAGTCCCCAGGAAAAGATTAGACAACGTGACAAGAAATCCAAACTCATGTGGGAGGGGGCTGCGGAACCGCTTAATTGCACATCATCTAGGGAGAATTAGGCCCCCACCCAGTGCCCAGCCACGGGGAAAGGGGAAGGGACCTGCATGCTAGGAGTTAAAACTGCTTTCTGTGACTGGCCTGGATGTGCCCGTCCATCATATGAACACCTAGACCCGGCTAAGGAAACACCTTTGCTTTCGCCGCCCTTCCTGCCTCCGAAGCCCACTCTCTGTATCTGGACAGGTGAATGCATTTCTCACACCACCCTTTCAGTCCTCTCCCCCTTTCAGCCCTCTCCACTGCCTCCTGCACCTTCGGGTACCAGTGCTGCACCCAGGATGCCCTGCGTGCCTACTCTTCTCACTTCCTCCCCACCAGACTCAGCCAAGGCCCCACGCCCATGATCTGCTCACCGGTCCCTGATTTCTGTCCATTCACTGACTTCCTGTTGCCAACCCCATAGACTTTCTTCCCTTCCCACTGCTCACCCCTGAACCGTGCTCCTCCTGCTCCTGCCCTCACTGAAACACCTTGCTGCCCCTAACCCAGTGGACGTTTTTCCCACCCCTGCACTCCCCAACCTAAACTCAGCCCGACCCCATCCCCTCAGCCCACCCCACGTCACAGCCAATCCCTGACTCCTCTCCTGCAGCAGGCCAACTCCTTTCGTGCTCTCCTACTGATCCCCAGCCACACTCAGACCCGCCCCACACGTGCTCCACACCTTCATGCGTGACTTCTCGCCAATCACTGACTCATCTCCTGTAGCCAAGGCAACAGACTTTCTTGCCCTCCCATGATCCCCGCTTACACTCAGCCTCGAACCAGCACATGGGGGAAACCTGTCACCGTCTGACTGCCGGTCACCGACTTCTTTCCCGAACCCAAACCAATGGACTTTCTTCCCCTGCCACTTCACCCCACCTGCACTAAGCCCTTTCCCTACCTCTCCCCTGACCTCTTGCCAATCACTGACTTCCGTCCTGCAGCCACCCAACTGAGCTTCTTGCCTTGGCATTGGACCCACCTACGCTCAGCAACAGCAAGCCAGGTCCTCACCCAGGCTTCTGACTTTCTGCCCTGCCCACGGCCTCCCTGCCAACCACCCGTGAGCCCCGCCCACTATCTGTCTGCGGTCCACCCTCCTGTCAGGGACTATTTTCTAGTCACCGACCTCCTTCCTGCCCCCGAATCAATGGCCTTTCTTTTCTTCCATGGACCCACCCACACCTGCAGTAAGCCACATCCCTGCCACAGTCACGTTCATTGACCTCTTCTGCCTCAGCTCACTACCTTCTCGCAGCCAACCCAACTGACTTTGGATGCCTCCTGCCTCACTCTCAACTACACTCAGCCCCGCCCACGGGTCAGGAATTGTTGACTCTCCTCTGGGACTTCTGTCCAATCACTGACTTCCTGCCTGCTCCAGAACCAATGGAAGTTCTCCGTCTCTTGGCCCGCCCCACGTACAATAAGCCACTTCCCCAACCACAGATTAACTTTCCCTTTCCGGCCAATGAAACTGACTTTCTTTGCCCAGCCAAAGCTGGTGCACCATACCCTCAGCCATGCCCCCTGCCCTTTATTGTTCACACCCCACTCTATCATTTCTGTCCAATCA
>NW_022901519.1:0-1817 GCF_012274545.1 Fukomys damarensis | reverse complement strand
CCCAGCCCCTCTTGCTTCACTGATTCCGCAGCTGCCCTCTCAGACCTCGTTCCCTTCTACCTGTTCTGCGGGGGGGCATCTTCCTTACTCCTTCACCGACCCCCTTCCCTCCACCAACGGAAGGTGAGCTTCCTGCCCTCTCCTGCCTCCCCAGCCCAGGCAGCACACTGTGCTCTTTCTGGCACCGCCTTCCTCCCTGGACCTGAGGCCTTTGCTTCCTTCACTGTAGAGGCAGTGAGGACTCAGCTTGCCTGCCTACAACCGTCTGCCCAGTTGCTTCCACCTTGAGACGCAGCTGTCCTGTCTGGGCTGAGGAAATAACACCACTGCCCCCGTGCCCAAAGTCTCCGCAGCCACCCCACTGTCACCATGTCCAACCTTCCTACCCCCAGCGAGCAACCCAGCCACAGCAGTGGTGCTGGTGCCCCTAGCATGATACGCATCATGGAGCCACAGCAAGTGGGTGTCAGGATGGGCAGTGGGGCCCCTCCGGAATGTGCCCTGGCGGGCGGCAGGAGCAGGGCCACCGGAAGCCAGGACCAGACTGGCGCCTGTAGGTGGCCATCGCACAGGTTGCGACCCGAAGAGCAGATGGAGCCCGCTGGGAGTCGCTCGGTGGTGCACTATCTGCAGCGCCGCTCGGTGGGCGCACGGGGCCGCCCCAGTCTCCAGGCCTTCGGGGACCAGTTGCAGAGAAGTGCAGTAACGAGGCTGCCAGAGCTGCTGACCGAACGCCAGCTCGACCTGGGCAGCTTGGACAAGGTGTTAGCATCACAGTGGGTGAATGACAGGCAGGTGGTGTGTGGCACCAAGTGCAACACGCTGTTCGTGCTGGACGTGCAGACGGGCCACATCACACCCTTCTCCCTGATGCAGGACAGGAGGCCTAGACAGGCCTACGCACCCTCTGCTTCTGGCATCCGTGCCATCGAGCTGAATCCCTCCAAGACACTGATGGCCACTGGGGGTGAAAACCCCAACAGTCTAGCGGTCTACAAGTTGCCCTCCGTAGACCCCGTGTGCCTGGGCGATGCTCCTGGCTTCAAAGACTGGATCACCTCGATCGCGTGGATCAGTGACACTGTGGTGGTGAGTGCCTCCTGGGATGGGACCTTGTTGCTATGGGAAGTGCATCCTGACATGTTCATGGGCAGCACTGTGGGGCAAAATATGCAGGGGCTTCCAGTGTATGCCCACATGTGTCCCAGAGACAGAGTGATCATCCCTGGATCCAACATCCGTTATGGCACCTCCAAAGTGCAAGCCCTGGCCTTCAGTGGCAAGAGGCATGAACTGGGAGCAGTGTCCGTGGATGGCTACTTCCACCTGTGGAGAGCGCATAGCACCCTGTCCAGGCTGCACTCATTTAGCCTGCCCTTTGACAATCAAAATATGTGCCTGACCTACTGCGATGACTTTTCCTTGTATGCGGTGGGCTCACAATCTAGTGTCTGTTTATTGGATCTGCGCCAAGGTCACCTGAATGCCGGGGTCCAACCCGTGTGTAGCATAGACGCTGGCATTGGTGTGCATTCGATAAGCTCCTACCAGCATATTATTACAATGGGCACAGGCCACGGCTGCCTGTTCTTCTTTGACATCCGTGCTCAGAAGTTGTTGATGGAGAGGTCTGTCACCAGTCCGGACTCCTTTCCTGAGCCCTCAGGCAGGAAGCTCAGACTCATGTGTGGCAAAGGTCGTCTGAATCCTGATGACCTCTGGATGAATGATTTCTGGGGCATGGAAGAGATCCTTTATTCGGTCTACACGCACTGCTACAACTGGCCCGAGATGAAGCTCTTCGTAGGCGGAGGGCC
>NW_022901518.1:0-204 GCF_012274545.1 Fukomys damarensis | reverse complement strand
ATGGCGTGGGTCCCTGCAGGCCACTCCAGCCCAGCTGTGTTTTCCAGAGCATTCTCTACTGGTGCCTGTGTACTTCCATGGGATCCTATCACTGTTATGAGGCCTCACACATCAGCTTGTGACACACCTGTAACTATGGGTTCTGCAGAATTTAATACCTAGAGTGTATAGGCCTTACTACCTTTTATATATATTCACAAACAT
>NW_022901517.1:0-243 GCF_012274545.1 Fukomys damarensis | reverse complement strand
ACAGCGGGGAAAGGTCTGGGTGACCTCTGGGACGAGCGAGCAGCCCACGACCCACAGAGGGCAAGCAATGGGGCACTGGCAGCTCTAGTTTCAAGGCACAGACTGTGCTGGTGCCGGACAGCATGGCGGTGGCTCCTTCAGAGTTGGATTTAGTCCGGGAACACCTACAGGGTGAGCCTGGTACTCATCCACAGTGTGTGTTTAGCTTGCGTATTTGCTAGCTTTGTGCCACCGCTATCTGTG
>NW_022901516.1:0-260 GCF_012274545.1 Fukomys damarensis | reverse complement strand
TTGTTATGATTTATCTGAGATACACACCATATCATTCCATTTTCCTAACATAGTATTTATTTTTAGTTTAATTTTATTAGTACATGTTTGCAGTACATGAAGAATATATTCATCTTGGGGAGGAGGTACCTGTACATAACACAGCTTGCTTCTTTCTTAATCCCCTTACACTTTCCAGCCACCTCCATCCCTCCACATCTATGTCCCCTTTACCCATTTTCATTCTTTTTGTTATTATTATTCTGAGCTCAGTTTATGAT
>NW_022901515.1:0-1809 GCF_012274545.1 Fukomys damarensis | reverse complement strand
TCAGGGGAGATTTTTGGAGGAAAGTCTTTGATATCCACTCTTCTCTAGGGATTGCCTAGATGGGAGACAGATGTCAATCCCAGGGTCGTGCCCTGCTCTTAATCAGAGTTCACATCTATGACTGATCGAGGTGGAAATAGAAGAGTCTCACTCCTCTCTTCAAACTGAAGGATCATCTTCGATGCAGAAGTCCTTGTAGAACTAACTGAAATATCTATTAAACATTTTAGCTAAGCTTCTCTAATTGATTTCAACCCTAATCTTCCTCAGCCATTGCTCCAAAAACACACTCCTAAAAAATTTTGTGTTTGCCAATTTGCTTCTCAGAATGTGCTTCCTGGATAATTCAGCCTGTGACAGCCGGTTGCAGAAGCAGCCCAAGAAAGTCAATTCCACAATAGGATTTTTGAGCAATTTCACTCATGCTGCTTATAAGGAGTAACTAGTAACTCTTTTGGTGAGATTCTGAGAATCTCTCTGTCAGTCACCGGTAGGTTTGTCAACACCTTTAGCCCTTGTGATTAAACTGGTATAATGGCGAAAACAAATGCACTAGTGTTACACTGAATCAGGTATGTGAGACATCTGTGGGATACAGTAACTATAAGGACAACGAGAGCAACTGTTGCTAAGTGTAGCTGAAGACAGTGAAAAAACTGAAAGGTAAGTAAGAAACGAAAAGGGTGTTCTTGGGAGCATAAAATGCAGGACAAATAACACGTAATCCTAAGAGTAGCAAAATTCTAAATGTTAAATTCTAAGTCCAACCAGATCAATTATGTCACCATTAGGACTCTAGTTTGATAATACTACGAAGCTGGAATATGAGATGGGGATATCTGAGTTGTTACTTACAAAAATCTTGATTCCTCAGATTTTTTTGGAACCCTGCGGTGTGGTCCTGCAGAGGTTGTGTATGCCTCTCTTTTCAGGAATAGCTTGCTCTGTCTTTGCTTGAAAATAATATGAAGACCTTTCCTCAATCGGATAAGATAGGCCCACTTCGAGATCAACTCCAACTCATCTCCTGGGCTGATCTTAATACGGTATGACCAGAGATACAGTTGTCCCAGTAAAGGAGGAAAGAGTCGACATGCTAAAGAATTTTCAGGATTTAACCAGCACATACTGACAAAAACTGAGAAAGTATGACTAATGTAGCATAGTAAGATGCCAGTCACTTTGAGAGCATCCAAGTGTGTCAGAGTATGAATCACTGGCTAGGATCTAAGAGAATGAGAGAGAACATGCTTCTGGAATAACAACTAAAACATGAGAAAAAAAGATGGCCAACAGAAAGGTAGAAATGCAAAAATTGGCAGAGGATAGAAGGAGGAATTACAAGATTAGAGAAGTACATATGCTAAAGTGGATATGTTACTTAAGACCAGGAAACTCTTCTACCATCTATGTTCTATAGGAATAACCATCAAGTTCATCATTTAGAAAAGCAATCAAGAATCTGCTGGTAGGGAAGACACCAGCACGAGCTGTTTAATATTGCTTCTTTTCTGTAGAATATGACTGATGTGTGGAGTTGTTATTACTCATCTGGGCTTACTTACATCGGGAGTGGTTATACAGCCTCCAAACAACAGAGAGCACGCGATCAGCACTAACTGCCAAGTGCCATGATCTTACTTTTTCCTAAGTCTGGAGGGACAACTAATTGATCTGATCTGCAGAGTTATAAAGATAACTTAACAGAATTCATCACCCCTGAGTGCATAATAGGTGGGCAGTCGACAATATACAATGCTGCAAAAGGTACTGGATTCAATCTTCAACACATGTGTGCACATGCACACA
>NW_022901514.1:0-1381 GCF_012274545.1 Fukomys damarensis | reverse complement strand
TGAGACTGACCTGGAACTCACTATGTAGCCCAGACTGGTCTTGAACTCACAGCGATCCTCCTGTCTCAGCCTCCCAAGTGCTGGAATTACAGATGTGCACCACCACACCCAACTCGTTGTATATTTTTAATGCAAAAGCAATCTTTTGGGGGTCTGATATTCAGAATAATATACTTATTTGAAGTGATTTACAACAATTTATTGATGTCTTTAATTCTTTTAGATAACAAGAATTTCCTTATTTCAATTAATATTACACCCTGTTTATCATTGAAAGGATCATCTGGGAATCTGCATATTTTCTTCATACCAAGTAAGTACAGTTCTTGTTTTTGTAGATGAACTAAAAGATTCAAGAAATATAAAAAATAAATAATTGTGTTCCAAATGTAATAGTTCTGTATTGCTATGCACCAAATAACTACAAAGTTAGTGGTTTAACCCAATACACACCTATCATCTCATAATCTTTGTGGGTCAGTAGTGTGGGCATGGTTTACCAGTGCCAGCTGCAGGGCTTCCAATAAACTTACAATCAAGGTGTTGACCAAGGCTAAACTTCCTGAGGGCTAGAGAAGAATCTCCTCTCTTGTATGGTTTTCAGCAGTATTCAGTTCCTGGGTACTGCTTTTGGCCATCCATCAGTTCTTGCCACATGGGCCATTTAGACATAGCTTCATCAAAGTCAGAATGCAGGACAGTCAGGTAACAAAATGGTAGTCATCTAATTATGCAAGTGACACTATCACCCTCTCTTAGTCTGTTGGTTAGAAGGAAGTCACTAGGTCTATTCACACACTCGAGGAGAGGATTACACGAGGACATATGAGTAGAACTGGAAATCACTTAAACTTCTAACAACCTCACATATACAACCTTTGTCAGCCATTCAGCTGGTTATTAATATTGGTTTTCACTTGTAAAAGATCTGTGTGTGAGCCAGACAGAACATTTTTTTTTCTCTTAAAGATGATTGGGTTAGAGAAAAATATGGTGATGGGGATTTAAAAGACAAGGTATTTTGTTTTTCTGTGTTGTTCCTTGCTTTTCTTCTGTATCGTTCATTATTTATTGTCAGCATGGTAAAAACTAATGGAGGTAGTGCATGTAAAAACATCAAATATTCATCTTCTCCTGCTTGTCAGCCCTCATTGCTTAGTATATGTGCTGCCGAAGTGAGCACAGCCCTTACTGCTTATTTCATGTAAGTCCTGAGCTCTCAGGAAACTAATTTTAATCCTTACTACCACCATCATCAACATCACCATCACCATCATCATGATCATGATCATCTACATCTTAGCTTAGATTTGGAGCTCGTTTATCCTTTACAAAGTACTTTTTTTCTTTCCTTTTTTTTTTTTTTTTTTTTTTTTTTTTT
>NW_022901513.1:0-357 GCF_012274545.1 Fukomys damarensis | reverse complement strand
CAAATCCATGAATCAAGTAGGGAGCAGTTCAGGGGCCAAGGACCCCACAAGCATGAGGGTGCAAGTGTGCATGGCATTGGGCCGCATAAACCAGTGACCACTCACCTGAGGAGCACTGGCTCAGAGACTTCATATCAGGTCAAGGAGAAGATGAGGAAGTTGGAGTAGAGTTCAAAGTAGTGTCCAGGGGCCTGCACGACCCTTTGCTGCTCCACAATCCTTTCATGCAGCAGAACGTCCTGAAGCTTGTGCTGATAGAGCTCTGAGTAGACAGCTGAAAAAATGGGATTTGACGACCCAGAGCAGCCAATCAGGACAAGAGACAATTTCTGTTTGCATGGCGTGTTCAATGGTGAG
>NW_022901512.1:0-298 GCF_012274545.1 Fukomys damarensis | reverse complement strand
CTAAATCAAGGAACTCAATGTACCAGGGCCCTTTCTCCCTCTCTTGGGTCCATCTCTTGGACCAACGTGCTCTGTGCACATTTCACCATCAGGCAGGCGACCAAAGGCTGCAGAAGTTCCCACCACACAGTCCGCCCTCTCCCCGACAAGAGCCATCCTAATGGGAGGAAAGAGGGAACATTTCTTCCCAAAGGGAGTGGGGAAAAAGACTTCCCAGTGTGTCTTGGTCTATTCAGTATGCTATATAAAGTAATTCAGACAGAATAACTCATAAGTAATAGAAACTTGTTGCACACTG
>NW_022901511.1:0-232 GCF_012274545.1 Fukomys damarensis | reverse complement strand
TGCCCCTAGTCAGCTCCAATTTAGTAAGGATGAAGAGGACACCTGGGCTCTGTATCTTATGTGTTTATTTAGGGACTCCACTTTGAGAATGCTGTCCTAGACAATATAAGAACCATCAGGAGACACTGGCTCAGAACAAGGACTTGTGTTTTCTGATAATTAAATTCTTTTTTGATCCTCAGTTTCCCCTTCTATAATATGGATAATGATACCATCCTTAATAAAATCACAG
>NW_022901510.1:0-207 GCF_012274545.1 Fukomys damarensis | reverse complement strand
ACTCATTCCTGGGAAACAATGCACAACACCCAGAACTTAAAGGAGGGGAGGTTTATTTTGGTTGACATTTACAGCCCATGGTCAGCTGATTCCAACCAAGAAGGGTTAATCTGGAATAGTCTAGCAATGGAAAGATGCCCATGCCATGGAGGCCAGGAACCAGAGAGAGAAGGGAGAATCCTGGAAGAGAGATATGCCTTTCCAGGC
>NW_022901509.1:0-375 GCF_012274545.1 Fukomys damarensis | reverse complement strand
CAGAATCAATGTACTTATTTTCCAAAATGATACTGTTTACTGCGTGCTTTGCATCAAGCACCATGCTAATCATGTTCGTATGCACTTATTTCATCCTCATAATAAATAATTTCCATTTTACAGATAAAGAGACGAAGTCCTAGCAAGCTTACGTGACTTGCCCAAAATGCCATGATTTCAACCCAGGCTTTGCCACTATTATGCTCTCTTACCACAGGTAATAGGTTAGCCCAGATCCCAAGATATTCTAAAGACAGGCAAAACTCTTGGTTCACCTACCTGTTGGTAACAGGCCCAAAACACCCTGTTGTAACAACCCAGTAAAAATCTTGGCTTCAATTTTAAACATGTATGTAAATTAGGGTGCTGCTGGTC
>NW_022901508.1:0-272 GCF_012274545.1 Fukomys damarensis | reverse complement strand
CAAGGTTCTACGACCTCACTTTACCTTGAGCCTGGCCTGAAGGGAGAACACGAGGCCATGGGGTGGCTGGGGAGGCGTCACTGGCCTAGGCCCCTGAGAGCCAGGCAGCAGGTCTCCACTCTGAGCTGTGTCCCCAGAGCATCGCGGACGAGCAGCTGGTGCTGAAGCGGGTGGCCAACATCCTCATCAACATGTATGGCATGACAGCCGTGCTGTCACGGGCCAGCCGCTCCATCCGTACTGGGCTCCGGGACCATGACCAAGAGGTGAGC
>NW_022901507.1:0-209 GCF_012274545.1 Fukomys damarensis | reverse complement strand
TATAAGAACCACATTTTCTTAAAGTATTCATCACTTGAATCGTATTTCTTGGCTTGGCTATCGCGAACAGGACTTATATAACCATGGTGGTACAGGGATTTTTGGAGTGAAAATTTCATTTTCTTTGTGCATTTAGCTAACAGTGATATTGTTGGATTTATAGTAGCTCTAGTTTTCATTCCTTGACAATCTTTTATGCTGTTTTCCAT
>NW_022901506.1:0-212 GCF_012274545.1 Fukomys damarensis | reverse complement strand
CACTCTTAGCAGAAGCAGGGCCATCGGAGGAAAACAAGGCTACCTGTGGGCTGGGTTCCTCACATGAGAAACAGTGTCCTGCTCATATTAATTATGAGACATGCGGGAGGACCTTCGGAAAAGTTGGAGCTGCAATGATGCCCCATGCACCAGTCTGGGGCCCCCTTACCCCTTCTCATCACAGGAGGTTCCGACTAGAAGCAAAGTTCTTG
>NW_022901505.1:0-3195 GCF_012274545.1 Fukomys damarensis | reverse complement strand
TTTACATTTGTAAGAGGTTGTCTCAAACTCACACCCACCCACCCACCCACACACACACAAACACACACGAGAATATGCAATGGAGATATCATGGGATCTGAAAAGCCTAAAATATTTTTAAAATTACTTTTCTTTTTCCCATAATCACAATGTACAATTTTAAAATTAGTGCATCTTTTTGATACATAACGACTACATTTCATCATGGCAAATCTTCATTATTTTTATTTTCACTTCTTCTCTCTTTCTTCCTTGGCTGCATTTCATCCTCGACCTTCCTTCCCCTGTTCTTTTCATCTTTTCTTTCCCATTATCTATATTTTATTTTCCTCTTTATTTGCATTTTGAGTTTTTCTTAGAAAATAAGCTATTCGGCATATAAGCCCAAGTATCTGACTTATTTCACTTAACATTAGAGTCTCAAGATGCATCCATTTTCCTATAAATGACTCAAGTTTATCCTTCTTGATGGCAGAGTTGTGCTCCTCTGTGTGTAAATACCACATTATTTTTACCCATTCAAATGTTGATGGACAAAGAGGCCGCTTCCACGATTTAGCTGTTGTGAGTTGTGCTGCTGTAAACATGACTGTGCATGGGTCCCTGTAATATCACGTTTTTCACTCTCTTGGGAGATACTTGGGTCCAATGGAAGAGTTTGTTTTTCTCTTCCATGTGTAGGATCGTGTCATGATAATTTGACTTCTTCCTTTCCCACACATCTCTTTTTATTTCTTTCTCTTATTGTTTTTGTTTCCAAAACTATATTGAACAGTAGTGGTGATGGTGGACATCCATGTCTTGTTCCCAATTTTAGAGGGAAAGCTCCTCCTCACTTAATATGATGTTGGCTGTTGGTTTGTCACCAGTGACTTTTACCAGGCTGAGGTAAGGTCCCTCCATGTCTATTTTCTTCAAGGATTTCTTTTTTATCGTGAACGAATGTTGGATTTGTCAAAGTCCTTTTCTGCATCTGTTGAGATGATCGTGTGATTTTTGTCTTTGCTTCTATTTATGTGCTGTGTTACACTTATTGGTTTTATATGTTGAACTATCCCTGCATCCCTGGGTGAATCCTGCTGGGTCACGATGGATGATCTTTCTGAGGCTTTGTTGCATTCTGTTTGCCATTATATTTTTGAAAGGATTGGCCTGTAATTCTCTTTTTTGGTTGGGTCTTTTTCTAGTTTTGCAATCAGGGTAATGGTAGCTTCCAGGAATGACTTTTTGATGTCGTTAAAGTACTGCTTCCTTTTTGATTTCATTAAAGAGCTCGAGGAGTACCCATGTTAGGTCTTCCCTACAGTTCTTAATGGAATTCAGCAGTGAATCCATCGGGACCCAGACTTTTCTTAGTTTGCAGTTTATTTTTCAATTCTTCAATTTCATTGCCTAATAAGAGATTATTCAGGGTTTTCGTGTCTTCTTGGTTCAGCTTTGGTAGTTTGCATGTGTCTAGGAAAATTTAAAACTATTTCCTACCTCTCCCTTTGCAGAAGGGGCTCTAGTGACCCCTAACCTCGGCCCATGCCTAGGGTCAGGCCCAGGAGACATTGCAGAAAAGAAAAGCAATTTTTGCAGCTTCTAGGGCACAGCTGTAAGCAACAAAGTGCCTGTTCGTTTTCAGTCACCTTCCTTCCTCCTGCCCCATGGGACAAAAGTATGGAAGGGTTGGGTAACAAGATGGAAACTGAAAGGGTTTGAATCGTTGGGTGACCTTGTTCAGCTGTTACCATTCCAGCCCCGGACCACTTAATTACAGATAGTTATGAAGTAATTTTGTACTTCACTTAAAGCACTGTTATTTGAAATGTCTGTTATACACAGCAAAATCAGAGATGCACTACATTAGACACACCATTAGTTTGGATATCAGCAAGGTAGAAAATATGCCTTCTAAATGAACTATTCCCACATGTTTCCTTATGGTCGAAAGGTTTTATTTTTAAAAGACCCTTCAAATTATCTTAGGCTTAATTCTTCTGAGATTTAAAAAATTATATATCATTCATTTTCATAAATAAGAATAAAGAAATATGAGAAAGCAAATTCATTACAAATCACTAAAATTTCCCCAGCCTATGGTTCAATTTCTCCAAATGATTTTTTTTTTTTCACACAAAATCCTGCAGGTTTGGATGCAGCATTTTCAAAATGGATGTTCTCCTCTTGACTGTGGGACAGTGTTCCAAGCTGCTGCTGTCTGGCCTGCAGTTCTGACCCTTACTCACAGACAGTGATAACTGTGTCACAGATTGCCCGGCTGAGAACTTTTGCAAACTGTAGTCCAGTTGCAAAAACAGTAAAATGTGATGAAGTGCGTTTCAGGAAAACACAGTCCTCGGGTATGAGAACCAGCCTCCAAAGGTGAAACAAACAAGGCAATCAGAACCAGGGTCCTACAAAATGCAATATCCTGGAGACTTGTGCACAGGCCTATGTCTTAGGCAGCAGTAAGATGGGATGCCCACACACCTGGTGGGCAGGAGGAAGGGTTTATATTCTTAGTTACACAGAGTTGGGCCACAGCTAACCAGCGTGTAACCAGCCTTTCTCAAAGCACTGTTAATGCGTCCGATGTTGATTCATAAACACCTCCGCCATCAGGTCTGGCACAAGGGCTCTGGTATCTTGGCAACTTCCTCTATCCTATCAGGCTTGAGATGTGTGCCAGGGTGGCTCAGTGGCCAAGATGGCGGCCACAAGCGAGATGGCTGTAGTCGTGTCCAGGTGAATCCTTACAAAAGGTGTCTCAGTGTCCATAAAATATTTATTTTTAAAACGTGAAAATTATTAACAGGCAGAAGATGATGTGCAGTCTCAACTACATTAGTACTTTGATATACTTTTCAGCCTTTAAAATGTTTTTACTTTCATAGCTGCAATCGCACTAAACCTATAGCTTGTGCACCTTGCCCTCCCGTTTAACATGAGCATTATTTCATGTGGCCCTCAGTTCTGATATTTACTAGATGTGTCACATTCCATTTTGTGGCTATCCAACAATTCACTTTATTATCTCATGGATGGCTTTGCTAAAAATCACACGCCACAATTGAAATTCCAGATACTTTCTTACGAACGAGAATGGAGTAGACAGAAAGGACAATGGAATCAACGATAAAGGCTTTCAGGACATATTTCCCATTTTAAAAGGATCTTGAATTCTTAATAACAATTGAGAAACTTTACCTA
>NW_022901504.1:0-408 GCF_012274545.1 Fukomys damarensis | reverse complement strand
AGCAAGTAACTAAGGGGGACATAGGTTCATACGTGCTTAATCATGTATGTGCGCTAATTTTAGGAAATATACTCACAGTTAAAATTATTTTTAAAATTCTCATAAGAAACATAATTCAATACGATCACTTAAAATATTACTCAAACTAATATAAAAATTTAATTCAATACTAAAAGAAAGATTGCGGTGGAAAGGAACAGGACATCAGATAGAACATGAAGCCAGGTTCTGTGGAAGCATGGGGAGGTATTCCCCATGTAGCGAGAAAGCACATCACAGCTGCTTCGAGGAGAGGCTTCCTCAATGGATCTCACTGAGGAAAGGTTCATTCCTACAAATAAAGATGGCATGCTCTGATCAGATTTGCATTTTAGGAAAATTATTGTAAATGGATGATATAAGATCACA
>NW_022901503.1:0-214 GCF_012274545.1 Fukomys damarensis | reverse complement strand
TCAACATACATAACTCAATAAATGTAATACAATATATTAACAGAGTCAACAAAGGAAAAAAAATACATGTGATCCTCCCAGGGGATGCAGAAAAAGCATGTGAAAAAATTCAACACCCATTCATAATAAAATCTCTGCAAAAAATTGGAACAGATGGTCTGTATCTCAACTCAATAAAAGCTATCTATGAAAAACCAAGAGCCAACATCATATT
>NW_022901502.1:0-266 GCF_012274545.1 Fukomys damarensis | reverse complement strand
TATTCTGGAAGCTGCCTTCTTGTAATAGCTCCCCTACTCTCTTTAGGGTGGGTTTTAGTTTTCCCTTTCTGAGCCTGATACTAGGGCCTTTCTGATGCCCTGAAGTGCGTCACCTTAGCTCTCTGAGATTTGGTTTCCAGGGGTGGAAGGCAGGTATATGATTCATTTGTGCTGCATAGGGAAGTTTTTGTTGTTGTTGTTACCGGGGATCAAACTCAGGCCCTTGTGCTTGCAAGGCAGGTGGTGCCACCACTGAGCTAAATCTC
>NW_022901501.1:0-3918 GCF_012274545.1 Fukomys damarensis | reverse complement strand
GGACAACTGATTAGATCAATCACAACACTTTAGCCCAAGTGATACAATCAGCAACACAATAGCCTCAAACACAGCTTAGAAAAATGACAATTTGTGGTAGTTATTGAGCCCAATCCCTGGCCCAGATTAATTTTTTAAAATTGTTTTTTGTATATTTATTTTTGAGACAGCACCTCACTATGTAGCCCAGGCTGGCCTTCAACTTGTAATCCTTCTGCCCAAATCTCCCAAGGGCTGAGATTACAATAGTACACCACAGGGCCAGGAATTTAGCTCAGTGGTTCTGCCACCTGCCTTGCAAGTGCAAAGTCCTGAGTTCTACCCCCGGTACCAAAAACAAACAAACAAACAAAAAACCAATCCCGCCAAAACAAAAAAACAATTGTACACTATAGTGCCCGGATATTTCCACATGTTTAAAAATCACAAAATGGAAACTTAGGTTTTTGAAAACATGGCAATGTATTGTCAAAGAAAACTGATTAGAACATTCAGTTTCTTCAAATTACCTCTAGATATAGCTGTGTGATTACAAGATAGACCAAAGATTAGAAATTTTACAAATATATTTTTTTTCCTAAAAAGCACTTACAGGGCATCCTTCTTACCCAGCTTCTCCAGGAAATGGAGATCCCACATGGGACTTCATTAGTGAGGGGGTAGGGCAAGGCGAGTGGGAGCCAGGCTGCAGCCTTCAGCACAACGGCCAGCGACCGCCCCAGGACTGGTTCCTCTGTTCCTCAGGGCAGAGCCCAAGGACTGAGGTCTTTCAAGAGACCACAGATTGAGAACCTGGGATAGTTACTGGATGTGACATAAGAAAAGAAGCCAGGTATAGTGGTGTACACCTCTATTCCCAGCAGTTGCGAGGCTGACGAGGGAGGGTCACTGTGAATTTGAGGGCAGGCTGGGCTGCATAGTGAATTCAAGGCCAACCTGAACTACATAATGAGACTCTGTCTCAAAAATTCAAAATTCAAAACAAATAAAAAAATAGAATAGCAAGGAACAGTGCAAACTGAGACGAAAAATGTTTAGTGCACTCTAAGAGGAAAGTTACAAGTTTTTCATTGTCTTTACATTGTTACTTTAAATGCTTCTTATTCCAAGACATGCATAGAAAAAGTACAAGTGAGCAGAAGTAAGAAACAAAATTAGCTGTAGCCTCAGCATGTTAACTAGTGGCTGTTAATATTTGTTCATACATACTTCAAGGGGTGTATTTATACGCGATTTGTTTTACATATGAGAATTTACACTCACACCTAATCAAATTATATTTACATGTAATTTTTTTTTACTTAAGGAGGCTATTTATTGGCCTTATCTTTTTAAGTGTATGTTTACAATACGTGATGTGTCATCTCAGGGTGTAGATGTGTCTTAGTTACTGTTCTCTCATTGCTGAGACAAAATACCCAGCACCCAAAGTAAAAGGGGCAAGGTTGATTGAGCTCACAGTCTGTGGGGGTTTCAGTCCACAATCAGCTGTCTCCAAGGCAGAGTGGCACATGGCAGAGGGGCATTACAGAGGAGAAACAGCTCATAGCACCCAGAGAGCAGCAAAGCCAAGAAGAGGCCTTAGTGTGGCGGTCCAGCTGTCACATCACGAACATGCCTGAGTTGGGGAGTGAGGATTGAGAAAGGAAAGAACACTCAAGCCTGAGTTCAGACCAAGAGAAGTCTGCTTTATTTTACAGAAACAGCTCTTTATAAAGGCACATCAACAGGAAGCACCTGACTCCTACAGATACCATCAGATCTTTGACTATCTCTTCATCTCCATGGCAGGGTCAAAAAACAAGTTTAACAAGCAGAGTCCTTAAAAAGGAACAAATGTTAACAAATGTTAATTAGGAACATCCTGACCACACACGTGTCAATGCCTTAATTGTAGAGAAAGAAGTTATCTTTCAAATGTCAAATGCCAGAGGGCCATGGCCGGCCCCCACACCTTAGCAGTGTTTTTCTGCCTCCTTTACACTCTACTGAGGCTACCAGGATTAGGGCAATGCCAAACTAATCAGTGGACTGATTTAGTAATCACAAGCCCTTAACTCCAGCATCACACACTCTAAATTCAGCCACCTCTAAAAAGTCCTATGACTGCATGAGGTTTGGGGGGGACATCTAGACACAAACCATAACAGTGTACATATGTCATCTTAATTATGTTTACTTCTCCTTCCCCTCTGTGCCCTTCCCATCTGCCTGCATCCCTAGAGCCCCTTCCCATCTCCACAGAGTCTACCTCCTTTTTTCTTATCATCCACCTTTCATTTTGCTCTTTAATTTATTTGTATCCTGGTCTTCTCATATAAGAGAAGCCAGGCAGTGTTGAATCTGCTGTGTGTGATTTATTTCATTTAGCATTGTGGCTTCAAGGCACCATTTCTCCACAAATGACTGGATTTTGCTGGCTTTGAACAATCGCCTGAAAAGATGCTCAGCATCACTAATTGATTTAGGGAGACGCAATCAAATCACCACAGTGTGATGCCACTTAATATCCAAGAGGATCGGTAGAATCTAAACATGGGAAAGTACTAAGTGCTGATGGGAATGTGCAGTAACTGGAACCCTCTGTCCTGATGAGAATGAAAATGGTGCAGCCCCTATGGAGAAATGTGCCTGTTCATCAAAAATTAAAGCTAAAATTATCATATGATCCAGAAATTCCACACTAGGCACTTAGATGTTTGAACATAAACTCACCCATGAATGTTCACAGCTGCGCTGTTGGCAGTTTTCCAAGATGGAAGCAATACAAATAACCATTACAGATGAGTGCATAAATAAATGTGGTATATCTGTCCAGTGGAATATTAGTCATAAAAAGAAATAAATTACTGATGGGTGCCACAGCATTGTCTAGCCTCGAGCACATTGTACTTTGTGAAAGAAGCCAGACACCAGAAGTCACATAGTGTATGTAACTTATATGAAATAGTGTGAATAGATAAATACAGTGAAACAGAAAACACGGTGGTGGTTGCTAAGTGTTGTGGGGAGGTGGGGATAAGTAGCGACTACCTAATGGGTGTGGGATATTTAAAGGGATGCCACAAATATCTTGGAAGTAAAGTAAATATCTTGGAAGTATCTTGGAGGTAAAGTTTGTAGCATTGTGAATGAATGTATTAAATACCACTGAACTGAACACTTTAATGTGGTAAATTTTATGCTGTACAAATTTTACATCAACCAAAAATGTTATTTTGTTGTACTTTTTGTTAATTGGGATTATTCACATCCATGAAGTCTTTCTTTTATTGAGTTTTGTATTTTATTCATACATGTTTGTAGTACATAATGATCACATTCCCCATGGGGAGCTGGTACCTGGACATAACATATGAATAATTTTATTCATCTCTTTCCTCTCCTTTCTCTCCCTTTTGCACCTCTTTGTCCCCTTCTCATTTGTAAAAGACCTATCTCCCATTTCCTACTATTTATCTTTTATTTTGCCCTTTATTTACATTTTGGGTTAAAGAAACCACGTGATATTTAAACTTGTATGTCTGATTTATTTCACTTAAAAATATGATCTCAAGGTGCATTCATACTCCGGAAAATGACTCAAGAGTATCCTTCTTTATGGCAGAGTAGTACTCCATTTGGTATAGATACCACATTCTATCTGTCCAGTCATCTGTTGATGGACATATAGGTCATTTCCAAGGGCTACCTACTATGAATTGTGCTAACTATGGTTATGCATGTGTCACTGTGATATGTCTCTAACTCTTTCAGGAAGATATCTAGAAGGGGAATTGCTGGGTCTAATGGACTTTCTAGTTTTAATTTTTTGAGGAATCTCCATACTCACTTTCAAAAGGATTGAACTAGTTTACATGTAAGACTTGAATAGGCTAAAGTGACTCCATGCTAATAGGCCAGACTGTGCTTCTTCAT
>NW_022901500.1:0-236 GCF_012274545.1 Fukomys damarensis | reverse complement strand
GAAACTCATCTTACAACTAACAGAATTATATAAACACCCACTCATTAATTAAATAAAAAACATTCACAGTGCTTCTGGGAAAGACTCTCTGTTGACTGGTATCAGAACACTGCACTAATGTGAATTCACAAAGACATGTTTTAATGAACCGCCACACTGCCAACTCTCTCCCTGAACAGTTAAGCAAAAACATGTGAATCTGAGGCTCACAAACCTTCACAGTCTTCTTCCTGTCT
>NW_022901499.1:0-474 GCF_012274545.1 Fukomys damarensis | reverse complement strand
TGAGGATCACCCAGGGACAGAAGGTGGAACGGTAGGAGAGGCTGGCCAGACATTGATGTGGTTAAGGGAAAAGGAGGTGCATGGAGAAGACCAATAAAAAGAGGCAGGAAAATGTGGTCCTGTGTAAACCACCAGCAGAGCACATCAGGAGAATAAGCCCTCACTGCTACAGTGTACAGAGATCCTGCTGGATTTCTCCTCGAGTCAAATACCCATCAAAACTAGCACTTATCAGTCTGGTAACATTGGCAAAATCAGCTGCGTTACACTGGGAGCAGATGTCAAAGTGCAGAAGGGTGAGGTGCGTTGGGAACTGAGAAAATAAGCGTTACTGATCCTTTTGACATATGGGAGTTGATTTAAGAACTATGAAGGCCCCCCAAATAAAGAATAGCTGGGCGTGGTGGTGCATCCTGTAATCCCAGCACTCAGGAGGCTGAGGCAGGAGGATCACTGTGAGTTTGAGACCAGCCT
>NW_022901498.1:0-881 GCF_012274545.1 Fukomys damarensis | reverse complement strand
GTGAGTTCGAGACCAGCCTGGGCTACATAGTGAGTTCCAGGTCAGTCTGAACTACATAGTGAGCATCTGTCTCAACACCCCACCCCCAGGAAAAAGAAAACCAGATACAATATCTCAATTTTAAGGTTTTGAAAGACACAGTAGACGTTATGTTACATCCAGGGGTAGGATGAAGTTTTTTATTTCCTCTGATACAAAAACAATTTCACATCAAAACACCTTTTATCTAACCTGGACACAGTCTTAATAGTCTCACCTAAATTGGTTGAAAACAACATCTGAGTGTTTTCATGCTAAACCGATGGGTTAAAGTTTTACCATTCAGTATAATTGTAAAGAATGGACTTCAGTCTTTATGCTGTGATTCTCTAGTACTTCATGAGCGTCACTGTGCATGAGTAGTTGAAGTCACGCAGTGAGATAGGTTTGTTGATAAAGCAGACCTGAAATGGCAACTTCAGCACACTTTTCCTGGGCTGGAAATAGCAGGAATTGAAGACTAGTACCATCCTAAGAAGCAAGTTGTGTGGAAGGGAAATAAATGGAATGGCGAAAGGTGCATGTGTAGAACAAGTATTCTCAGAGCCACCAATATTTGCACACAGAGATAATTAACAATTCAGCTACACAACAGGAAACAAAGTGATTCAAATGACATTCCAATAGTTAAAATGTAAAAATAAAGTGCTGTCAGCATTAAAACAGCTCCACATGGTTTGAAGTTTCAATCTCTGTATGGTGAAGTAGCACAATATTAACTTATCAGACAACACAGTGATTCACATTTAGAACACGCACCATGACAGTCTTTGTGGTGACAGCACTGTCTGGAGAAGGGAGAAATATCAAAGCCCAAGAATGAATATTCTTTTTTTTTAAAA
>NW_022901497.1:0-761 GCF_012274545.1 Fukomys damarensis | reverse complement strand
AATGAGCCAGGGATAGAAAGCCTGCTCCGTGTTCGCTGTGTGGATCAGGAAAAGGGAAAGAAACGAGGCCCAGAATGGTAACAGCCAGGAAGTGAATCAACCAACACCCCAATCCTGCTCTTGCGGAAGCTGAAGACGGAGATGAGAGGGAGACTGGACCTCTGAGGTCCACTGAGGGCTCTTGCATGAATCGAAGCTGAGAGCCACGGCTGCAAATAGGAGAGTTTGGATTTTTATTCACTCCTGGTGTGCACATAACGCTGGCTGAGAACATTTATGAATTGTCACTTATCTTGAATATTATTTTTCAGGATGTTGCAAGCATTTGCATTGTTTGAAGAACATATGAATTAGGTGCTGCTACTCGTCCTACTCGAACCAAGAGGAAACGTGTAGCTGTCACGGTGCTGGGGCTTCCCCCTGCGGTGTCACACGTGTTCCTGTGTAGCACGTGTCTCCCAGGCCAGATGGAGCTGACACCGCCCAGTGAAGACCGGATTTTCCCAGGCACGCTGTGCATCACACTGTTCACTCACCCTCGGGTTACAGTGGCTCCACTGGTTTGAGCACAGATTTATATTCTCTGAATTTTCCTTAGCCAAACTTAAGTGAGAACATTATCTTTATTCTTGTCATGAGTTGGGATTTTTTTTTTCTCCTGAAATAGTGTACTACTCACGTTTTCCCAATGTTTTGGTCTCTGAGACACTTTCTACCTTAAGAAATTAATGAATCTTCCAAATGAGGGTTTATTTCAAAGT
>NW_022901496.1:0-204 GCF_012274545.1 Fukomys damarensis | reverse complement strand
CCTCTCCCTACCAAGGAGAAAGTTCTTTTTGGCAGTCTGCACCACCCTCAACTGGAGAAGCCACGGGAGACACTCCCGCTTGCAATGTCTGTGCACGTTTGTGCGCGTCTGTGTTGTGTAATGCAGTGGCCCTAATTTTGTCTCCCTGTCCCTGCTCTCCAGATCTCCTCACTGTCCCACCTGGCTTCAAGAAAGGTGTGAACT
>NW_022901495.1:0-305 GCF_012274545.1 Fukomys damarensis | reverse complement strand
GGGGACTTCACTGGTAAACTCACAGCATTGCAGCACCTTTCTCTGTGGAGTACTTCACATTCACAAACTCAATGGTTTGGTTTCAAAGTGCTAAACAGCAAAAGAAGCTGTGTCCCTGGGAAAATTGCAGCTTCAACCACAGAAGAACTCTGCAGAGTGCGTCTGTGTTATAACTTCAATCTGAACCTATCCCCAAGTATACAGGATTCTGGAGGCTTGTGTACACTCTGAGCTGTTATGCACTCTCTTAGGCCTTAAGGGCTGTTCTGGTAAAGTGCCTCCCAACAGTGTTTCAATCTCTGCCA
>NW_022901494.1:0-218 GCF_012274545.1 Fukomys damarensis | reverse complement strand
TGGCCAGTTCTCCAAATCCTGGAATCCATAAGCGGCAGAATCCTGCTGACCCCAAGAATTTTCTTACCTTGAGAGGAGAATATGGTGGAGGGATTCTGAGCACCATCTCTGTCCAGGTTTCTGACAGGCATCTTTGTCCTGTATTTAACTTGTAGTCCAGGTAGCTTACCTCGAGTTTCACATTTGAGCCTTCTTAGCTGAAGCTTCATGCCCAAGAT
>NW_022901493.1:0-279 GCF_012274545.1 Fukomys damarensis | reverse complement strand
CTTTGGGAAATAACAAAAATTGGTGGCTGTAATATAGGCTGATACTGTGTGAAAAACAAAAAGCCCATACAGAATAATCAGGTTATTTCTACAGTGAGCTGTCAGGAGACACAATTATAGAGCTAGGGCTGAGAATCCCAATGAAAATTTTCTTATAATTGGAAAAAGTTGAACCATGTTTACATTGGATTCTCTCAACATTATATCATCCAAGAAATGTTGCAAGGAAGATAAATTTGTCATTACAATTACTCTTTTTCTGACTTTATTGTGGTCCTT
>NW_022901492.1:0-241 GCF_012274545.1 Fukomys damarensis | reverse complement strand
ACAGTTTCTAGCCAGCCAGCAGAGAGATGAGCCACAGGACATCCATGGTTGCATCCTGCAGACATTTCGGGTGTCACTGATGCTGCCATGGGCTCAAACGAACCCCAGCTTGAGCCAAACCACCTGAAATGGGATGGTTCATGAGTTCATCAGAGTGCCATCCCTTAAGATTACAAAAGGTGGGGAAAAGAGCAGGGCCTAGCCATGCAGTCCACCCACCTGGCCACAGATAGGAAACAGC
>NW_022901491.1:0-226 GCF_012274545.1 Fukomys damarensis | reverse complement strand
GTGAATCCTTTTGGCACGATATTCAACATGTGTCTGAAGCACAATCACTCTGACCAACCCCACTGCTGGAGCTCCCAGAGTGCGCTACCGCACAGCCCCTGGCTCAGCTCCCTGCTTCCTGCTTCCCTCCCAAGCTCAACACAGAGGCCAGGCGTCCCATCCTCTCCCGTCAGACCGTCCCTGTCTGCTCAGGCCCTCAGGGCCTTCTCTCTCCTCATAAACCTGG
>NW_022901490.1:0-351 GCF_012274545.1 Fukomys damarensis | reverse complement strand
CTAATTTCTCTCAGTGGGTCTGTTATTTGTGTACAAGAAGGCTATTGATTTTTGAGCACTGACCTTGTATCCAGTACTCTACTTAATCTGTCACTTAAGTCTAAAAGTCGTTTGATGGATTTTTTGGAGTTTTCTATGTAGAGCATCATATTATTAGCAAATATTGATGATTAAACCTCTTCTTTTTCTATCTTTACTTTTTCTTTTTTTCACTTGTATAATTTCTGTGGCTAATTTTTCCAGGACTATACTGAACGGGAGGGAGTGGTGATAGTGGACATCCTTGTCTTGTTCCTGATTTTAGCATCATGGTTTTCAGTTTTTGACCATTTAGTATGATTTTGGTTTTTC
>NW_022901489.1:0-619 GCF_012274545.1 Fukomys damarensis | reverse complement strand
AGTCAACAACTATCATGCCTGGTCCTTGCTAAAGATTTCTAGACTTCTCTGCCCACCCAGATCACTGTAATCTATGAACCCTTCCTCCACTGACAATTCCTAGCTACTCAGATTTTTCTACAAAACATCAATGCAAACATAAAAAGTGTTCTCCTGGGAAGAGCTCATAGTCCTCTTGACTTCCTGGTCTTCCCGCCACCCCTGGTCCTATGCCTCAATGTGGGCCCTCCTCAGATGCTGTCTACCCCTTCCAGACACCCTCAGTGCTTTCACCACTGTTCAAAAACTGGTCTTTCCAACTACAGAAAAGAAAGGAGCCACTGTGAAATCAGCCCACCAACCAAAGACGGGCACCGAACCCGTCTGTGCCCTTCCTCGAGGATATACGCAGGTCCGCACATTATCTCCTTTTGAGAATTTTGCTTCACTTTTTGTAACATTTTTATTATAAAATTAATACATACACATTAAAAGAGAGATTCTACCAGTAGAGATTCTACCACCCAAAGATAGCCACTGGTAGTAATCTGATGAATGTTGCCACAGTTGCAAGCATTTTCACAAAAAAGGGGATCTTACTGCTAATTATACTGTAATCTGGATCTCTTACTGCATTGCA
>NW_022901488.1:0-247 GCF_012274545.1 Fukomys damarensis | reverse complement strand
GATAAGAACTCAAAGGCATGATCTGATTAAAAAATTAGCAAGAATTTTGGCAATTTGGGCTATAAGGAAGGGAATAGGGGAGTTGTTTTTTAGTGGGCATAGAATTTTAATTTTGCATTATGACTGGCACAATTACAGATCAGTTTTGTTTTTTGCATAGTTCTGTATTTCTGAAAAATTTTAACCTACATATAATTTTAATCATATATTTACCTTATTAATGACCATTTTGATAAATGAAAAGTAC
>NW_022901487.1:0-520 GCF_012274545.1 Fukomys damarensis | reverse complement strand
CTATGAATTTTCCATGTAGAACTGCTTTCATTGTGTCCCATAGATTCCTGTATGTTGTATTGGCATTTTCATTTATTTGTAAAAACTGTCTGATTTCTTCAATTTCCTCTGTGATCCATTGATTGTGCAGGAGAGTGTTGTTCAATTTCCATGTATTTGTGAAGTTCCTATGGTTTCTTATGCTATTGATCTCCAGCTTTATTGCACTGTGATCTGATGATATACAGGGAGTAACTTCGATTCTTTTGCATTTATTCAAACCTCTTCTGTGAGCTAGTATGTGATCTATCTTGGAGAATAACCCATGTGCAGCTGAAAAGAATGTATATTCTGATTTTGTGGGGTGGAACACTCTATAGACGTCTATTAAGTCCATGCGTTTAAAAGCTTGGTTTAGTTCTAGTATTTCATTGTTGATTTTTTGCCTAGATGATCTGTCTATTTTTGATAGTGGGAAATTTAGATCCCCTGCTACAATTGTATTAGTGCTTATTTGGTTTTTCATGTTACTTAGTATTTG
>NW_022901486.1:0-238 GCF_012274545.1 Fukomys damarensis | reverse complement strand
ATAGGCAGCTAAGTTAATCAGAAATACTATCAGCAGTCAGACAGGGCTGGAAACTTAAAGTCATTGCAGCAGATGAGAACACATCACAGCTTGGCTGGATGTGCATCTAAAGGTGATTAAAGTCACAATGGCCAGATTCCCTAAGAGGTGAACAGAAGTTTGATATTATTGGTATCACCATTTTGGGTTACTAAGATTACTAAAACTAAGAAGACTTAAGACTAAGACTACAGATTAT
>NW_022901485.1:0-252 GCF_012274545.1 Fukomys damarensis | reverse complement strand
GTAAATAGGAACCAAAATGTATAACTGATAATGTTAAAGAGGAAAAAATTTCAAAAGGAAAGGTGGACTAGCGAGGGCAAAGGGAAAAAGAAAGAAAGGAAAAAGCAAAAAGTGAGAAAAGAGGAAAAAATGGAAACAAAGCTTTTACAAATAAGGAGGGGAAGAGGGGTTGAAGGGAGGGAGGGGAATGGGAAAAAAGGGGGAATCAAGATATATCATGTACAGGCACAAACTCCCTGCTATGAAGTGATC
>NW_022901484.1:0-204 GCF_012274545.1 Fukomys damarensis | reverse complement strand
AGTATTCCATTTAATAGAAAAATCACATCTTTATCCATTTTCCAACTGATTGGCAAATGGGCTGTTTCCAAGTTTTGGCTATTACAAACTGTGTTTCTATAAACATAGGTGTGCATATATCACTTTGGTATGATTCTTTTAATTCTTTTAGAAAGACACCCAGCAGAGGGATGGCTGGGTCAAATGGAACCTCTAGTCCCAGCT
>NW_022901483.1:0-1235 GCF_012274545.1 Fukomys damarensis | reverse complement strand
CATAGTGAGTTCCAGATCAGTCTCAACTACATAGTGAGACCCTGTCTCAAAAAAAAACCAAAACAAACAACAACAAAAAAAGATTTGGGGTATTACTTAAATCTCTCAGTACCTATATTCACATCTCTCTCACATAAAGACAAAACTATCCTCCTTACAGGATTATTGATAATTAAATACATAAAGAGTGGGAAAACACTCAGCACAATGTTACAGAGCAGGCAGTTATAATGGTGTTGTTGATCAAATATCTATATCACTTCAGGAAGAATTAAGGCACATTCCTTCATTAACTTCCCAAGGCCTCAGAAGAATCAAATTAAATGGTCTCAGATCATATATGAAATGCATTTAGTGATTTTAAAATGTTCTATACTACTTGCATTTTACAAAATAGGGAAGGGAGTAAGGGAGGGGAGAGGGCAAAAGAAAGGAAGAGAAATAAAAGAGAATAGAAGGAAAAAGAAAATTTTTGTAAATAAGGAAGGGAAGAAGGGTTGAAGGGAGAGGGGACTGAGGAAAAAAGAATTAAGATATATTACATACAGGTACAAATTATGTTATGATGCATTATGAGGAATGTGGTCATTATGTTTATCTAAAGTGTACCAATAAAATTAATTTTTAAAAAAGAAACTACAAAAAAATAAGGAGGCTATAGTGGCAGAGGATGACTTTTTAATCTATCCTTAACCATGACCTATAGTAAAGATGGAGATTCTAAAGAAACTGATATTTTAGCTGGTTTTGAAAGCTGAAGCAGATAATATTTCCATTTTACAAAGCCCAGAGCATTAAATTCATGAGGAGAAGATAGTTGAAGGCTAAAATTCTCCTATAATATGGCAACCAGAGTACTTTTGAGTCTACATATCCTGTGGCATTGGAAATGCTAGTTGTCCACTGATAATTATTCTGTTGTCCAATGGAAACATAACACCTGACTTAAGCTGGTTGACCACCCAAATAAGTTTGGTCAAGTGATTTTGTTCTTAATCAGTTAGTTGGTTAGTTTTATCTTTAGTGCATGTTAGCTATGCAGAAAACTGAGTTTTGTTTTGCCATGCTTACCCAGTGTGATCGAAAAGCACAGTGAATATTTAATTTTTTTTTCTTTAATTTATTATAACAAAAGACACCTTGTCATTAATCCCTATCAAAATACTTCTCCTCAGGGAGGGCAGAGGTAAGGGGAAAAAATGAGAATCAAGACTTGTCATGTAGAGGTACAAGAT
>NW_022901482.1:0-597 GCF_012274545.1 Fukomys damarensis | reverse complement strand
TACATCCTCTGGATTCACTTCAAACCTGCTCCAGTTCTTTCACTTATCTATTCTTCTTGTCCTAACTCAGTCTAACCCCCCATCCTAAATGGTAAAGATGGTATGTTGAAAAGCATATTCACGGAAAACATATTATGGGCTGCTTCTTGATATTAATTTAATTCACATGGGTTAAAGGTGATACATTAATGACTACCACAAGTGGTCAGTTTGCAAGCTGTGCCTGATCCTCTTGGGCTGCTGAATGTATCAATTGGGAGAAAAGGTTGTGATCGATTTAAAGAGTTGTTTTCTCTGATATTATGAAAATGGGGATGTCTATGAGTCATTAGAAACTCAAAAGCTAAAATGCAACTATATCAGGAAGATTTAAGTAATACCCAGAAATTAAAGAAGGACAACCCAACAACAAAAATAAAAATGAGAAAACACTTAAGCAAGACACAAAGACAGATTTCCAGTTCACCAATGGCAAACAGTGGGACAAATGAGGATGAAAAGTCTGATAGTGAACCAACAGGACATCCTGGACCGATAGCACAGGAAGTAACAAAACAGATCAATCAGGCTCTAGAAAAATTCAAATCAGAAATAATT
>NW_022901481.1:0-290 GCF_012274545.1 Fukomys damarensis | reverse complement strand
ATATTTGTTGTGAATGTCAGGATTTTCTTCTTTGTAGACTACTATTCCATTGTGCATATATATTGTGTTCTTTATCTATTCACCCATTCCTGGATGCTTAGGTTGGTTCAGTAGCTCAGCTGTACTGATTTCAGGTGTTTGGATATATACCCAATATTGGGATTGCTGGTTCATTTCATATTTCTCTTTTTAAGTTTTTGAGGAAACTCCATACTGTTTTTCATACCGGTTTTACTAATTTACATTCTTATTTATAGTGTATATATGTTCCTTGACTTATCTTTTGTCTT
>NW_022901480.1:0-210 GCF_012274545.1 Fukomys damarensis | reverse complement strand
TCTTTCTCTCAATTTCAGTTTCACATAAAGAGCGTCTTTGTATACCCAACTCTGGCTTGGCACAAAATAGATGATCTTTATATATTTTTCAGCTTGCCAACGAGTGGCTGGTGATTGAAATTTTGTATACATATGTAGTCAAACTCTCAAACACTCAAAAGGAGTTAAAAAATAAGACACCCCAGGGCCACTTCCTGTAAACCTTGTTCA
>NW_022901479.1:0-260 GCF_012274545.1 Fukomys damarensis | reverse complement strand
AATATCAAACTTTTCTTTCTTTTGAGTCATCTTGTCAACTTGCTTTTTAAATCTCATTTTTAGAATCTCTTTAGTTCATTTGTTGGCTGTTCGTTTGCTGATCTGATTTGTTCAAAGTCAAGTAAGAAGCCAGAAATCATACATTTTAAGTGAAAAGTTGGTATAAAAATTGTCAACCCAAAATAAGATTGTGTCAATTTTTAGGGGAAACCATTGTTTTGGATTAAACACCTACACTATGTTACAGCTGACCAGACCAA
>NW_022901478.1:0-220 GCF_012274545.1 Fukomys damarensis | reverse complement strand
AGAGAGCTTTGTTGCATGAACCACTGCCCACTTCAAACTTGCTACACTATTATGCTTCCTGCTGTATGAGCAGGTTCAGGTAGAACCCTAGTTCCCCAAGGTAAAATACTTGTTTTCTGACTTTTTAAGCAAATAAAAGACCTTGTAGAGAATTGCTCTGGGCAGGATGACATCCCTACAAACCGAACCGAATGACTGGACAACCAGTCCCTATGTGGTT
>NW_022901477.1:0-378 GCF_012274545.1 Fukomys damarensis | reverse complement strand
TACTCTAAGCATTGCTCTGAGCCTCTGGTTGGTGTGCCAGGCAGCAATGGTGAGGAGAACATGTACAGTGAACTGCACCACCCATTGCCAGGAAGGTAAGGGAGAGGGAGGGGGGAGAAAGAAAGAGACAAAGAGAGGCCGAGAAAGAGAAAGAAAGAAAAAGAGACAGAGAAGAAAGAAAGGAAGGAAGGAAAAAGAAAGAGAGAGGAAAGAGAGGAAGGAAGGAAGGAAAAAGAGAGAGAGAGGAAGGAAGGAAGGAAGGAAGGAAGAGAGAAAGTTCCACAGGTTCCACAGTTCCCTTCAAGTTCACACTTGCAGTAACCTAATGACTGTCCACTAGGCCTCACTTAAAGTTTCCACCACCTCTGAATCGGGACC
>NW_022901476.1:0-524 GCF_012274545.1 Fukomys damarensis | reverse complement strand
AAGAAAACACAGCAAGGTCTGGAACGGCCCCAAGCGCAGCTCCTCCTGTCCTGATGAAGCTGGAATCTGCCACTGCCTGTACAAGGATAGGTCAGGGAATTCTATGGAGACTCCATCAGGCAAGCACGATCAACTCACTCTCCAGCACCTTGCACGTTCCCAAGCTTCTCACTGGTGAGCAGCCCCGACCAGATTCGCACCAAGAGGTGCCTCATGAGAGGGAAGGTGTGCCACACCTATCAACCAGGAAATGCCATGCATCCAGCTTCGGGCAGGTGACAGGGGTCAAAGCCCAAACAGACCAAAAGATGTGCCTAGCATCCCTACCACTCAGAAAAGCAAGGGCTGTAGGTAACCAGGCAGGGGGCAAAGCCAAATATATTTTCACAATTATCAAATATAACTGAATAAATAAGTGGGAGAGACAGGAAAGCTCAAAATAGAATTCTAAAAATGAACACAGAAGCAACAGAACTAGGGAAATCATCATTTGGCAAACACCACAGTAATTACTCTAGGCAAAA
>NW_022901475.1:0-627 GCF_012274545.1 Fukomys damarensis | reverse complement strand
AGTAGCAGATCTGGCCTATAGATTGGCTTTTCTGTTTCATTTGTCCTAATGATTGTCCAAGTGATTCTTTGGGTGTCCATACCGCAGAATCTGAGGAATACAGCGAAATGCAAAACATCCAAAGAAGTAAGTGGTTTATGGCAGCAAAATGGACCCAAATCAAAGTGCACTGCTCAGAGGTGATAAGCTGGGTACAGGGACAAATGCTGTGATGTCTGGGGTGTGCAGTCTTGCTTTCTTGTATGACTTACAATATAGGATTTTCTTAGGTATTTTTATTGTTGCTGGCACACATATGCAACACACAAATTGAAGGAGAGGTCTGGCTCACATTGTATAGTGTTCAGTTCAAAATTGACTGGCTCCAAGGGAGGGCAGCATGGCAGAGGAAAAGAAAAGCTACACATGGGTATGGCGGCAGGGAAGTAGAGAGGGAAGAAAGGATCGGGGAAGGAGATAAACTTTTCCAGGCCACACCCACAGTGACCTTTTCCAACCCTACATCCTAATGTTATAGGCCCCCTAAAGCTATAAACCCCCCTAATGTAATAACCTTCCAGGGCCCGGGATTTAGCTCAGTGGTTCCACAGTCTACCTTGCAAGGGCAAGGTCCTGATTTGGTCCCCA
>NW_022901474.1:0-1091 GCF_012274545.1 Fukomys damarensis | reverse complement strand
TCTAGTCCTCCCTTCTTCTCATCCCCCAGCAGCCACTAATCTACTTTTTCTCCAATGATTTGCCTATTTTGGGAATTTTGTATAAATTAACTCATAATATGTAACTTTTATGTCTGGCTTCTTTCATTTAGCACAATGTTTACAAAATTCATCTATGTTGTACCTTTTTTTTTATAGCCAAATAATCTATCGTTGCAAGGATATAACATATTTTTTGCTTAACCATTCATTACTTGATAGACATTGGTTGTTTCCTCCCTTTGGGCCATTATGCATAATACTGCAGTGAACATTCATTCTCAAGTTTTTGTGCGAATATATGTTTTTAATATTATTTGGTATATACTAGGAGTAGAATTTCTGAGCCATATATTAACTTTATGTTTTACGTTTTGACGAATGCCAAGTGGTTCTCCAAAGTTCCAGTACCATTTTGCATACCTACCAACAGTTGGCGAGAGTTCTAGTTTCGCCACATCTTTGTCAATGTTTCTTTTATCTTTTAGGATATACTTATTCTTATGGGTATGAGGTAGTACCTCAGTGTGATTTTGATTTACATTTCCCTGATGAATGAAGTTGTTGTCAGCTTTCTGTCCCTCTGACAAAATATTATTTAAAAACTTAAATAATTAAGGTTTATTTCAGGATTTCAGGGGTTTTGGTCCATGGTTAGCTGGTTCCATTGGTTTCAGACTTTGGGAACGGAAAAATACAGAGGAGAACTGTTTATCTCATGGCAGCCAGGAGGGAAGAATGAGAAGTTCAAGAGGACGGGAGGGAGGGCAGGAATGTGCATTTGCAATAGTGGTCCATCCAAGCCTCTATGCTACTAGATGTGGCTGCCCGTCTTTATGAATAATCTCATCCCTCATTCTGTGGTTCCAAATGCCAGTCATCTCTGGAAACATCCACAACCACACCCAGAAGTGTGTTCTACCAATCTCCTAGGCATTGCTTACTCCAGTCAGGTTGACCACCGGTTGTCACAGATGATGGTGTCAAACATCTGTTTTAGTTTGAGTTTTAAAATTCTTTGTATATTCTGGTTACCAGTCCCTTAGCAGATTTATGACTTGCAAATGTTTTTT
>NW_022901473.1:0-201 GCF_012274545.1 Fukomys damarensis | reverse complement strand
GGCATCAACAGAATCAAGCCTTTATTGTAGGTATTTGAACAAATTCAGTAAAGTCTAATAATCATTTTGAAGAAAATTAATATTTGGTCATGAGATACATAAAAGCACCACATTTGGAATATTTATATTAAAAATAAAAAATTGCTCTTTGCTGGGCCAAATCCAAAGAGTTATTATCTCTGTGTCCACTTATTTGAAAAA
>NW_022901472.1:0-235 GCF_012274545.1 Fukomys damarensis | reverse complement strand
GGTACAAGATCCCAATGATGCATGTAACTGTACTGTATACCTAAAATGTACCAATAAACTCAAAGAGAGGGAAATAATTATATTTAGGTAACTTACACTGCCTAGAAAGATGTAAACTCTATATAACTCTTTCTTACACTGTGTTTTAGGGGATAATAATATTCTGCATGCTTTCAATTCAGACACAAGGACAATTGGTGCAACCATGTTTTCTATGAGTTGTTAGTTATATCAG
>NW_022901471.1:0-1617 GCF_012274545.1 Fukomys damarensis | reverse complement strand
GGCCAGTTACAGTGATTTATGATGATGGTCGATGGAAGTGAACACAGTTATGAATGTTACTGTGTCACGGACCTTGGTTAGCACAAAAGAAAAAAAAAGCTTGAGATATAATTTAAAATGTTGTGCGAATAGTCATTGCTTTACTCTGTGTCTATAGGAAAGCTGAGATGTTGCATCAAAGAAAAATAAGGCAAATGTTGAAAAATATTTCGTTAATCCAACTCTGGTTGAAAATGTGACTGAAACATGTAAATTTTGATTGCGTTTCCAGTATAAATCAACTGTTTTAAGTGGACCTTAATAGTCAAAATGTCAAGAGTACAACGTGAGGCGTTCAGAAACTACCAGACTGAATCGGTGAAAAGTTGCAACGCAAGTTTAAGGAAGGATTTTTCCATCACCCCACAGTGATTTATGCAGATTGTTTGCTTCCCTGTGTGCCCAGGGTGACACACTTATCCGCATCCTACCCTCACTGAGGCCTGTAGTGATAGCATAACCACCCCACTGCCTCATGGTTTACTTGGAGTTCCAGAAGACAGGACAAAGTGACATCCCAACATTGTACCACTGCGGCTCAGCACACGTGAAGGCCTGTGGAAGGGTTATCAGAGGAGACGAGCAGAGGAGATCAGGATCCACATGAACCACAAAGCATAATAAGCTGCCCAAATTTTGTGAGAAGAACGAATTCCGAAGAAGGAGCAGAGTTGTCTTCTTTAGAAATGTGTATACAAAGGCAAATATAGATTAGCAACGAAGCAATAGAAACCTCAGCAATTGTAGCCTAAAATATTCAGGAAATACGACAATGTAGCCCTTAAAGTATACAAATGATGCAGATAGGCGACTCCTTAGAGGACATTGTGAATAACTGGAAACTTCATAACAAGATATTTATCTCAGTTGCACCCTGAGAATTCAAAAATAAAATAGTATGACATTTTTGCCTTATATAATTTGCTTTCAAAGAATCTAATGTGCTTGAGGTTAGGGGTGGGAAACTTCACATGATGATGATATCTGCATAAACTTTTGAATGCATTGAAATCAGTTTGAGTATATCAATGTAAGTTTAAAAAATCAGCGATACATCTTCTCGGATTCCATTTTAAAGATATGCAAGGGCACAAGAGAAAGTGCCTAGTGGGATTTTTAACACATCGGTAACTATAAAAATGAAGCTGCTGATAAGAAAATGATAACAGAGGCATCGCAGGTGCTCTGTGTCTGTGCAGTCACTGAGAAAGAATGTCGTAGGCTCAGGCTATGGGAGATACAGTGGTAGGCTGTTTGCCTAGCATGCATGAGGTTCTGGGTTCGATCCCTGGCACTGCAATCGATCAACAAGTGGAAATGTAGGGGGACTATACATGTGAATCAGAATAATATCAGTGAAGGTGTAGTATGCCTGAAACCATTTGGAAACGATATCAATATATGGAAAATGTGTATGTGTGTAGATGATTAGAAAAGACCTAGAAAAGGAAATGCTGAGCTGATTATGAAATGAGTCTTACGAAGCATCTGCAAGGGGAGACTTTATTTACTTTTCAAAACTGCAGTTCCGATCTTAGTTTTTAGTGAACCTAGTCTTGGAAATAAGATACGTCATCA
>NW_022901470.1:0-207 GCF_012274545.1 Fukomys damarensis | reverse complement strand
CTAGAAAGATGAGCTCCTGGAAAACAGAAAAGGCTTGAGAATCCAGAACTGAGCAAAACTCCTACTCCTGCATGCTGGAAGTCATTCCACGCTAGTACGAAATTCCCATGCGCGCACGCGCACACACACACACACACACACGCGCACACACACACACACACACACACACTACTAGTGCCACAGCTGCTGCCTCATGGAGCACAAAAA
>NW_022901469.1:0-213 GCF_012274545.1 Fukomys damarensis | reverse complement strand
TCGACTTCACTGGTAAGCTCACAGAGTTGCAGCACCTTTCTCTGTGGAGTGCTTCACATTCATTAAGCTGATTGCTTTTGCTTTAAACAGTTAAGTGGAAAAGAGAAGCTGTTTCCCAGGGAAAAGTGCCCTTTAAACCGCAGAAGCACTCTGCAGAGTGCGTTTGTGTTCTAACGTCAAACTGAACCTATACCCAAGTATACAGAGTTCTGG
>NW_022901468.1:0-272 GCF_012274545.1 Fukomys damarensis | reverse complement strand
AGCTAAGTATAACAATATTCTAGAAAAGGTAGAAAGAAGACCACCCTGTTGATTATGACCAAAAAAGGCTGTAAGCAGTGCAGGCTGGAAAGCTTTAACCCTACAGTTGGCTTGTTTTAAGAAGTCTGGCTGAAGCCTACACGACTCATGAGAGCACTGTGGATGGTCAAGTTAGCATTGCCCACCCCCACCCCCACCCCAACAGCCATAGCAGAGACCGGAGAAATGGTCCGTGGGGCTGTGGGGCTCTGATGATACGGGATAACACAGCA
>NW_022901467.1:0-310 GCF_012274545.1 Fukomys damarensis | reverse complement strand
ACATTTCTCAGAAGTAGAAATATATGAAAACAAATTCAATGTCTCTGACCATTAGAGAAATGCAAATTAAAACAACACTGAGATCCCATCCTACTCCAGAAAGCATGGCTGTCATCAGGAAATCAAATAATAGCTAATGTTGGCAAGGTCGTGGGATAAAGGAACCATTCCACATTGTCGGTGGGAATGTAAACTAGCACACCCACTATGAAAATCAGTATGGAGGTACCGCAAAAACTGAACAGACATTCCTTTCAAACCAGCTATCTTCTTCTAGGTATCTTCCCAAAAGAGTTAATGCAAATATGTA
>NW_022901466.1:0-224 GCF_012274545.1 Fukomys damarensis | reverse complement strand
TGACCACATTTCCTATCCTGACTTTCATGAAGGTGTAGCCTTTGCAAGTGTGTTTAAATTAATCATGTCAGAAAGAGAGTTGTGAGTAATTTCTATTTTACCCCTTTGAAGACAAAGTGGATCCTTGCCAATTCCTTTGCTTCCCTCCTCATGGATGAGGGATGGCAGTAACTAAAGCAACACTGAAAATCAAGTAGTGGAAATGAAAGAATCACTGTAGAGGG
>NW_022901465.1:0-446 GCF_012274545.1 Fukomys damarensis | reverse complement strand
CTGAAATAGCCACTATTTTACTGTTTGCCTAATATAGTTTGATAGTATGGTTTCTCAAACTTGATTATTCAGCAGATCAGCTTTTGAGACAAATAAATGAAGCTATAGCTTTAAGAAGAAACAGCTGACAATATTCAACACTAATGATACAATTCGGGTTTTCTGGTGAAAAAAATAAAAATTGGGAAAATTATGTCTATCCCCATGAGATTGCTTCTTAATATATAAATACTCTTCTCAGATATGCAGTGAAAATACTGAAGAATGAGACCTTACATTGTTAAATATATGTCATCCTATATATGTCATCCCTTGGAAGATTTCAATAATTAAGTGAACAAATATTTTCCAAATGACTATCGTAATTGTCTATGTGTAAATATAAGATCCATTCAAACTGGACAAAGAAGATGTGGTTTTTCTATAAAATGGAATATTGCTCAGCC
>NW_022901464.1:0-216 GCF_012274545.1 Fukomys damarensis | reverse complement strand
TCAGATTCCATGAGGCAAGAGTGGAGGTGCGATAACTGCAACATTAACTGGGGTACATTTGTCTACAGTGCCCACATGGATATACTAACCATGGGAGACTGAAACATTGCAACATGTATACTTTATCACCTCTTACTCTAAATAAATGATCTGCTATTTAAGCCTGGCAGTCATGTTTTCTGTTCACAGCAACCTCAAATGATGTACTTATCTCTT
>NW_022901463.1:0-231 GCF_012274545.1 Fukomys damarensis | reverse complement strand
GCTAGCTTTGATCTTAGGCCAAAGAGAGTGCTTAGCAACTCTGACTTGCCACAAATGCCTGGATCTCTATAAACTTGGTGATAAGTCCAAGTTGAGCTTCGGAAACAAAAGCACTTTTTTGAGTGATTCTGTGGTTTTAACTTCAGTTTTACTGTCATGCAGTTTCTATCACCATTTACCCCAATGAAACCAAAGCGGTTTTTTTCCTGAATATGAAATACTCTTCAGAGC
>NW_022901462.1:0-407 GCF_012274545.1 Fukomys damarensis | reverse complement strand
GTGTTTTTAGAAAGAAAAAAATAAAGAGGACAGTCATGGACATAATTGTGATAATCCCTTGAAACATTTAAAATGTAAAATCATTTCAATTGCTCTGCTTTCCAATGTGTTTTAGGCTTTGCAGCATAATGAATTTGGGGGCCAAAATTTCTGTCCAGGACTCAATGAAACTGAAAACAGTGGCTGTCCCAACCACATAATGTAAGTTCAGTCTCCTGATGGATTTGCCCCCTTCTGTGATGTGTGGTGTAGAAAGGCTGTGGGGCTTACCAAGGATATAAGTCCTTTCAGTGAACAAATCACTCTGCACCTAACTTATCCCCCTGTGAGTCATTCTGCTTGAATCCATGTGAAAATTCTTTACAACTCTCATATACTCTAGTCAAAACTACATGCAAAGTGGAGAA
>NW_022901461.1:0-819 GCF_012274545.1 Fukomys damarensis | reverse complement strand
ATGTCTCATTTAATATTCAAATGTCTACAGACAAAAGTCTCTAGTCTAAGATAAAAAGTCTATAAGGCGAGGTGAATTATCTTTACGTTTTATTATTTCTGTTTTAAAGATGAGCAAAATGAGAATGCAAAACCTCAAGCCCCATAACCAGGAACAAAACAATTGTATGAAAGCAGAAAAGCAGTAGTAACAGAGGTGCCTTAACAAAGCCCACTTACATTCCACCCCCTCACACTCCTGAGCTGATTCCAGGTTGGAGCCAGGGCGCCATGGCAACTGATGGGAAGTACATGAACTTTAAAGTAAAAAAGTGTTATTAATGGCACATATATGTCTAAGCAAAGGAAGCCTTCAAAGTGATTGGCCACTGAATTTATTCTTAGGCCAGAAGGCCACAGTCAGCTATGGCTGGGGGCCCCAGACAGCCCTGCTGAACCTGCTCGGAAGACTCTCCTGCCCACGCCAACCAGTTGCTCTCTGCTGTTGTCTTAGGTTTCCATTGGTAATTCTCTGCCTCCAGTGCCATTTTACCCAGTGGACTGTAATCAACACCGTTGGAAAAATTAATGCCTGTGAAATAATGTGTGAGCATTGGAATGGGAAGCTAAATGCAAACAGTTCCCTCTCATAAGGGTATTACTTTTTTTCCAAAAGTAATATGGAGCTGTTCTTATGCAAAGAAGTCATCGCTGGGGGTGCAGTGTGGACAAGTAGCATTGGTGACATATTTGAAAAAATATGTTTGCAAGATTATCATGTCATAATGACGCTATTGTTTGCTATTCTTTTTCAACTTCTCCAACTGACAGATGATAGATA
>NW_022901460.1:0-209 GCF_012274545.1 Fukomys damarensis | reverse complement strand
AAACTGATCCTATCCCCAAGTATACAGAGTTCGGGAGGCTTGTGTGCACTCAGAGCTGCTAGGGACTCTCTTAGGACTGAATGGCTTCTCTGCTAAAAGTGCCTCACAACAGTGTCTCAATATCTGCCCGTCAAAGACCTACAAAAAAAAAGGAATACTGTTGTACTCCACATAAGATGTTGACTTCACTGGTAAACTCACAGAGTTGC
>NW_022901459.1:0-202 GCF_012274545.1 Fukomys damarensis | reverse complement strand
ATTACATATCTTACCAAATATGCTAGAAAATAATGGAATAAATCTCTAGTATTCTCTGATTGTTTATGTAGGTTTTATGAGTGAATCATAAAATTATTCTACCAAACATGTGAGTACTTATACATAGAGACTTAAATGCTTTAGTAAATCACTCACCTGTTATTTAGTTTTATAAAATTGTTATTATAAAGTACCCTATAGA
>NW_022901458.1:0-288 GCF_012274545.1 Fukomys damarensis | reverse complement strand
CAGTGCTTAGCAGGGTGCCTAGGAGACAGAGTCCAACACTGAAACATGTAAAGAAAAAAAAAATAGAAAACTTAATGGTAGATGGGGAAATGCAGACTTTTGCTTTTTAAATTTCAAAGTACATGATTTGACTTTGACATTATTAAAGTTAAACTCAGTGTGAAGCACTATAATAAGAAGGCAAGACGATTATTGAGAAGACCAGCAAGTTGGGAGCCATATCCTCTTGGAAACAAATCTTGATTTTTATTGTGTGTCAGGACAAATCGAGCATGCAGATCCTTAACT
>NW_022901457.1:0-252 GCF_012274545.1 Fukomys damarensis | reverse complement strand
GGCCTCCGACCAGGAAGAGAGGTGGCTGCAGGCAGCAGGTGGAACCATAGTCAGCCTCAGGAAGAGCAGGAGAGCACACATATTTTCTGCTCCCTGAGGAACGAGGGGCCGACTGCCCACACTGCCAACAGCTGGGTCTCGTTCTGATTTCCTGCTGACTGGTGGGAGCGACATTTCCATATTAGGACGGAGTGCAAGGCTGAGATGCCATCATAGATCCGACATCTTTCATGCTTTCCTAAGGCCATGTGT
>NW_022901456.1:0-217 GCF_012274545.1 Fukomys damarensis | reverse complement strand
GTCATTTTCAGTGCTGAAGATCGGCTGTTACCGCTCACAGCTTACCCTACACTCTCAATAATCGCTGCCGATAGCTGAACTACAGGAGATGCCTGGGGTGGCTGTCTTCGGCCAGAGTGGCAGTGGCCAGCTCCTAGCCTAGAGGCTGTGACATCAGCTTCCCTGGGATCTTTTTTTCCAGACTCACGATGTGAGCAGCCTTAATCTGGGCAGGCAG
>NW_022901455.1:0-592 GCF_012274545.1 Fukomys damarensis | reverse complement strand
ACATAATATGCTCTCCTGACTGAATTTTGACCCTGTGGAACATGAGCTCCCCAGCCCCTGGTTGTTTGCACTGTGCTATTTCCTGTCTTTGTGGATCTGACAACTGTAGGGATCTCTTGGCAGTGTGTCCTTTGTGTCTGGCTTTTTTACTGACCATCACGTCCTCAAGTTCACCTGTACTGTAGTGTGTGTCCTGACTTCTTTCCTTTTCATCGCTAAATACTATTCCCTTCAACCTTTGAATGCTTGGGTTACTTCCATGTTTTAACAACTATGGATCTTGCTGCTATGAACATGGCTGTAGCTTTTAAAATGCTTATGTTGACCTTGTTGCCCTGGCTTTGGGAGGATTATTTAATGTCTGCTGGAGTTTTAAAACATAAAACCGACCAAAACGAGCCTTTAGAAGGTAGTCCCATGTTAGAGGAACAGAAGCAGATGCATGAAAAGTGTGTCAGCTATTCTTCCCCCACCCCGAGTCTTCTCAAATATCTTGTTAGGTATCTTGGCCTTCATCCTCTTTGATTGCTTTGATTGCTTTGTTTAAGTAAAAACATTTTGATTGCTTCGTTTTAGTAAAAGGAGCATTTTT
>NW_022901454.1:0-559 GCF_012274545.1 Fukomys damarensis | reverse complement strand
CCCTTATTTCATTCTCAGTGAGTCTGTAATTTGCATAGAAGAAGGCTATTGATTTTTGAGTATTTACCTTGTATCCAGCTACTCTACTGTCTGCTATTTTCTATTACTAGTTTATCTTCATTCACTGAAAAGTTTTGTGTTATTATCTGTTTGCTTCTTCTTAATAAGGTTATATAATATAGAACATTAACAAATGTAATCCATTTTTCACAATGTAGAAGGTATTAAGTCAGTCCAGAAATATCTCAGGCCTCTCCATTTTTGGCTCAGAGATTTTTCTGAACCTCTTGTGAGAATAAATATTATTTTATGAAGTTGAATATTTGAATATCCTGCAAACTGTTAGTTACCCTTTTGGGAAATATGTTAAAATAGTTCCTCAATGCACTATTCATTGGGGTCAATGAATATTTATTGATAAGATTAGCAATAAGCACATTTTAAAATAATCACATAATAAAATGCAGTATAGGAGTTATAGCAGTGAAAATGCACCTGAAACTATATTCAACAACCCACAAAATTTAGTAACTTAATTTGAATAAAGAATAAAAGTAAC
>NW_022901453.1:0-228 GCF_012274545.1 Fukomys damarensis | reverse complement strand
GTCAGTGTACAAGACTAGCTGGATGATTCTTAAGAGTATAAGGGAACGAGAAACAAACAATATGCATCTTGAGCAACTGGGGAAATAATGGCTCTGTTTACTGAGATGTAGGTGTTGGGGCAGCAGCCTGTCACCTTCCCACCTTCTCTGGCATTTTGGCAGGGTACCCACAATCAGTTTTGTGCAGTCAAAAGAATTCCAGCTGAAGGAGCTAAGCTCTAACCTTAA
>NW_022901452.1:0-341 GCF_012274545.1 Fukomys damarensis | reverse complement strand
AGGTCGAGAAATGACAGGTGAGTGAGAAAAAAGTACATGGGGGTGTGCAGCTGGGGATCCAGGTGAATGATCAGTATCATCCCCGCATTCCCCACTACTGTGACCAGGTAAATCAGGAGGAAGAGCACAGAGAGGACCAGCTGTGTCTCTGCAGAGTCCGTCAGCCCCATGAGGATGAAGCGAGGCACACTGGTGGAGTTCCTTCTATCCATGGTGCCCTTTGCTCTGATGGTTGATTAATCAATGTTGAAAATTATCTTGATAGACTGCAAAAAATGTTTTTATTTTCATGAGTGGCTGTTTTTATTTTTAGTGTCATAGTTCCATTCATGGATAAAAAC
>NW_022901451.1:0-203 GCF_012274545.1 Fukomys damarensis | reverse complement strand
AAGCAGGGACTAATTAGAAGCTTAATTAGACACTTAGATGGCTCTTATGTTTACTTTCTTAACGAGATGGAGTGGGATCTTTGCTCTCTCTTTCTCTCCCCTCTCTGTGGCTCCTCCTCTCCATCCTGGCTGTAGGTGGGGTATGGAGGCCTCCATGTCTGGCCTGGGGGAAACATTTTGGGGTAGCGGAGGTGTGAGGAGAG
>NW_022901450.1:0-241 GCF_012274545.1 Fukomys damarensis | reverse complement strand
GAGGTCCTCCTGCCTCAGCCTCCCGAGTGTTGGGAGTGCTGGGATTACAGGCATGTGCCATGATGCCCAGCTTGTTATTCCCCAATTTAGAAAAAATACCAAGGTGGGCATTGTGGTATGCGCCTGTAATCCCAGCACTCAAGAGGCTGAGGCAGAGGATCACTGCAAGTTCCAGGCCAGCCTGAACTACAAAGGGAGCCCTGCCTCAAAAACAACAACAAAACTACCAAAGTCCAGGCCC
>NW_022901449.1:0-257 GCF_012274545.1 Fukomys damarensis | reverse complement strand
AGTGATGAAAAAATTCAAAGTTGGTGGAAAGCAGAGCAAAACGCATGTTGGGTTTCAGGCTGTGCACCCAGGATTTAGCTGTCCGGAAGTGCTAGGGCTTCAGTGGTAGTGAGAATCGACAGCCCTGTCTCCTTTCACAGGGGTCTGGCTGATGTATGTGAGCATAACTCCCTGGTCTGGTTAGTTGTTTAAGTAAATAACTAGGCAAAGAAAGATTGAAGACAATGGATTGTTTGACAGATTTCAGTGGTTTTGTG
>NW_022901448.1:0-616 GCF_012274545.1 Fukomys damarensis | reverse complement strand
TATGCACAAATATTGTTATATCAGGACTGGTTATAATATCAAAAAATTAGAAATAACTTAGTAATGGGTTAAATGAATTTTGGTAGAGTTATAAAATGAGCTACTATGAAAAATTTTTTTTTGTTTTCTTTTTCTTGTACTGGGGATCAAACTCATGCTTGCGAGTAAGGCATGGCACCACTTAATAAAGTCTCTGGCCTGAGTAGTACTCCATGTTATAGAAGAACCACATCTTCATTATCCTGTCATGAACTGATGGGCAGTTGGGCTCTTTCCAAGTTTTAGCTATTACAATCTGTGCTGCTATAAACATGGGTGTGCATATCACTGTGATACGATTCTTTACATTCTTTGGAAAGATACCCAGTGGAGGGATAGTTGGGTCAAATGGAATCTCTAATTCTATTCTTTGAAATATCTCCATATTGATTTCCACAGTGGTTGCACAAGTCTGCACTCCCACCAACAATGGAGAAGCGTTTGTTTCTCCCCACAAAGCTGCCAACATTTGTTATTGGCTGATTTCTTGATAGCAGCCATTTGTTCTGTTGTAAGGTAAAATCTCAGTGTTGTTTTCATCTGCATCTCTCGAATGACCAGTGATGTGGAACATTTT
>NW_022901447.1:0-1527 GCF_012274545.1 Fukomys damarensis | reverse complement strand
TTGAAATAACTTTATCCAGCACCCAGGGACTGATGACCAGTCCAGTCTCCAGGACTGCTGTTATAGGCTGTACACTTCACAAGCATACCTAGAAGGCATGATGGTCTCTGGCAGGTTCTCTTGTTAAGGATAACAAAGATAGAGCATGGATAGATTACTAAACCTGGGTCCCACTTTAGAGTATAGATTGATAGATCATAGTCATAGATATAGGGCTACATAATTTATACTTGGAAAAAAAATCAAGTGCTCATTGATGTATTTGATGGGTTGGTAAACACTTAGAAAGCATCCTAGTCCAAAGGATCTGTCAGATAACTTCAACCCTTTGGCCATGCCATAAATAGAGAAGCCTGCAACATGCTATTTCTTTATACATTAGTCTCCTGGAACATTGTCCAAATAGTTCCTGATCTAATCATGTTTGTTCATTCACTTGTGTCGGAAAAACTCAGTCTGTGAGTGTGAGCATGAGTGCTTATTTTAATAGATGATGTTATTGTGTTCACAGTGTCTCCAGCATTTAGATATTTAACTCATAAAGTTTATGGCAACACTTAACTACATCTGGATTTCACATTGAATTTGGGAAGGTAAGAAACTCACTGTAATCTGCTCTGACTTCCTTGTAATGGAAATTATGACTTGGAAAAAGTTTCAAGTAACTTGTCTATAAACTAAGAAAAAGTTAATCCACTCAAAGACTGATTACATGCAATCATAGAATCTTTTTCTAAGGCCAACACCAGCAAGAAATATTTATTTTGGTGGCTGAAGTAAACTAGCCATGAATTAAAAGTTGGTCTTTTTAATTTGTTGGTTCCACAAATTTATTCTTAAAAGTAGAGTGAAAGTTGTAACAAAACTACTAGGTTTTTAAGAAATCTATAAAGATTATCTGGATGGACAGTTACAACTGATAGTAGCAAAGAATTGACTTCAGAGGATGAACCACCTTTGCGGTGGTCAGAATGCTGGCCTCATAGCACTCAGGACGCGGGTCCTGGCCCTACTGGTACTGTGTAAGAAGGCATGCCATACAACCTCCTAGGCCTCTGTTTGCTTGTTATTCTGCTTGTATCTGCCTCTCTCCTTCCTTTCTTCTTCCTTCCCCCTCTTCCTTCTTTCCTGCCTTCTTCATTTGTTTGTTTTAGTATCTCTCATTCACGTTCAAGACTTTTCCTCCAGTGTCTATTGATCATTCCTTGACTGTTCTTGACTCATATTTAAGACTGAGGCTATAGAAAGCTGATAATCTTTGAATGGTGATGTGGATAGTTTGTTGATCCTGAGCTTTAACTGTAGAAAGAACATTTAATTAGAGAATCACCAGATGTAAGCGTATGGCAGTCTTTTCTCTGTGCCCATTAAACTGAATCAGGGAAGAGGCCTCTACTGGCTATTCTTGAGAGCCATGGAGTAGGCACATTACTATTGTAACCTCTGTTTTCATCTCTGTACCCTCCCTTCTCCTTCTCCCCCACTGTGCTTGGTGTCCTTCTACAATGTCCCTGGATAATCAACATT
>NW_022901446.1:0-222 GCF_012274545.1 Fukomys damarensis | reverse complement strand
AAAAGTTTTGAATGTGGATAAATATGGAGAATAAGGCAGTGCCTCGCCAACTAAATCTGATGCATGCTAACATGTTTTTGTGTTTGCTTTAGGCATTTTGTAATTTTAAGAGATAAGAGTGTTACATATTAAATAAAAAAGGACAAGTGGTTGTTGGATTTGGAGATGTAGTAGAAGCAGCAGAGGGGGCTTGGGAAAATGAGAGGATTGGGAAGGGCAGAA
>NW_022901445.1:0-300 GCF_012274545.1 Fukomys damarensis | reverse complement strand
TTCTCACCTTTGAGTAGGACGCAGTCTGACGCAGGGTGGGGCTGACGATAGAAACGAGAAATGAGACAGGCACGGATGCTGTTCAGCGTCGTCCTGACCTCAGATGACCCCCGTGTGTGGCGTGCTGACCTACTCTGCTAGTTCTGCATCCCTCCTTGTGACAGAACACCTGGGATGTGCAACTGAAGGTGGCTTTCTGCTCACAGTGCCAGAGGTTTCAGTCCGTGGTTGGGCTTCGTCGCTCTTGGGCCTGTAGAGCATCACAGCCGGAAGCGTATGGTACAGAGAGACAGAGCGGAG
>NW_022901444.1:0-212 GCF_012274545.1 Fukomys damarensis | reverse complement strand
AACAAAGACTTGTGACATTCAAGTCAGCACTGGATTGGAGGGTGGCTATGCTAAGAAGATGTGGAAGTGTATTGCAGTCTCACTACTAGAATATATTTTCTAGTGTTACTATTTGAATTTCACCATCTTCTCCTAATGTAATAGTTGCCCTCTTTTCTTAATGAGCAGCAAAAATAGAGATTTTTGCTGTTGATATTGTCAAATTCTTATCT
>NW_022901443.1:0-217 GCF_012274545.1 Fukomys damarensis | reverse complement strand
TAAAGAATGAGAAACTAGAGACATTTATAGCTAAATGGATGTACATTGAGGTCATGCTCTTAAGTGAAATAAATGGGACACACATGTGTAAATACGAAATAGTTTCTCTGGTGTGAAAAACTAAAAGTGTAAATGAGGTTCAAAATGTATAATAGATAATGTGAAATAGGAAGAAAAGGGCTAAAGGAGTAGGGGAAGTGGGAAGGGTAGGGGAAAG
>NW_022901442.1:0-597 GCF_012274545.1 Fukomys damarensis | reverse complement strand
CAACTCTGTGAGTTTACCAGTGAAGTCCACATGCAATGTGGAGTACAACTGTATTCCTTCTTGCTTGTAGGTCCCTGCCTGGCAGATATTGAAACACTGTTGTGAGGCGCTTTTGGCAGAGAAGCCCTTCAGGCCTAAGAGAGTGCCTAGCAGCTCTGAGTGCACACAAGCCTCCAGAACTCAGCATATTGGGGATAGGTTCAGTTTGACATTAGAAGACAAACGCACTTTGTAGAGGGCTTTTGCTGTTTAAAGTGCAGTTTTCCTCGGGAAACAGCTTCTCTCGCCTCTTAGCCGTTTGAAGCGAAAGCGGTCAGTTTCGTGCATGTGAAGTACTCCACAGACAAAGGTGCTGCAACACTGTGAGTTTACCAGTGAAATCCACCTCTTATGTGGAGCACAACTGTATTGCTTTTTGTTTGTAGGTCTCTGCCGGGCTGAGATTGAAACACTGTTGTGAGGCACTTTTAGCAGAGAAGCGCTTCAGTCCAAAGAGAGTGCCTAGCAGCTATGAGTGCACACAAGCCTGCAGTGCTCTGTATACTTGGAGATAGGTTCAGTTTGACGTTAGAACACAAACGCACTTTGCAGAGCGCT
>NW_022901441.1:0-290 GCF_012274545.1 Fukomys damarensis | reverse complement strand
CAGGCTCCGGAGAGCAAGCCCTGGGCCTCAGCCGCTCACCGGGCGGGTCGCCTTCGCGGACGCGGATGACGTGGCCATCCTGCCCTACGTGAAGGAACATGCCCGCTCGCCCGGCTCGGTCACGGGCCGCGCTCTGTGGAAAGTGATGGAGAAGAGCGAGCTCGCGCAGCACTGTGGCAGTCCGTGAAGGGCCGCTACCTCAAGCACCTGCGGGGCCAGGAGCAAAGTGTAAGACCTAAAGTCTCACTTAGACTCCACGGAGCGTGAACAGCCGAAAGGCCTCCACGATG
>NW_022901440.1:0-343 GCF_012274545.1 Fukomys damarensis | reverse complement strand
TCCCTCACTTCCCTTGCTGAAGTTGTCCTGCAAAATAGGAGAGGCTTAGACTTACTTTTCCTCAAACAGGGAGGCTTATGTGATGCACTCAAGTAAGAGTGCTGCTTTTATGTAGACCACTCTGGAGTTGTAAAGGCTGCTATGGCCAAGGCCAGAGAAGGTTTAGAGAAGAGGAAGAAAGAAAGAGCACAATCCCACAATTGGTTCCAAAATTGGTTTTCCTCCTCCTGGCTATCTACCCTACTGCCCTCCATATTGGGGCCTCTAATAGGTTTGTTAATTCTTATCTCCTTTGGACCCTGGGCTTTTAGAAAGCTTACTAGCTTTGTTAAGGAACAAATAG
>NW_022901439.1:0-286 GCF_012274545.1 Fukomys damarensis | reverse complement strand
GCACGTTTCTCTGTGGAGTACTTCACATTCATGAAAATGACCGCTTTCACTTTAAACGGCTAAACGGCGAGAGAAGCGGTTTCCCAGGGAAAACAGCACTTTAAACCACACAAGCAGTCTGCAAAGTGCGTTTGTGTTCTAACCTCAAACTGATCCTATCCCCAAGTATACAGAGTTCGGGAGGCTTGTGTACACTCAGAGCTGCTAGGCACACTCTTAGGAGTGAAGGGCTTCTCTGCTAAAAGTGCCTCACAACAGTGTCTCAATATCTGCCAGTCAGAGACCT
>NW_022901438.1:0-231 GCF_012274545.1 Fukomys damarensis | reverse complement strand
ATATTACTTTTTGTGTTTCTGAGGCCTTATCTAGGATGACATTGTCTGTGTGTGAGTTCCTCTCCTCTCCTTGTTGAAACAAAATTCTAAACACCCAAAGTTAAAGCAGAAAGTGGTAATTTTGCTTACAGTTCATAAGGGTTTCAGTCCATAATCAACTGGCTCCAAGCAGGGTGGCTTGGCAGAGTAGAAACAGTATACCTCAGGCATGAGGTAGCAAAACAGCAATGG
>NW_022901437.1:0-342 GCF_012274545.1 Fukomys damarensis | reverse complement strand
ATTGCAATTAACTTTACACAGTCAAAATAACAAAATATAATGTTATAAAAACTTACTTAAATCACAACAAATAAATACTTTACATAATCATATCAGGATTAAAACAGTAAATGTAATACTTTAAAATATTTATATAAAAAGGTTTCCTGGAAAATGAAACAATACATTATAAAATAACCTTAAACAGCAAAAAGAAATTTAAAGTTGCAATTAGAGACTGAACAGACAGACTATATTTTAGAAAGATTTTATTTCTCTACTTGACCTAAGCATATACAGTATTCTAAATTCATCATATATCCTTTTCCCCCCAACTTTTCACTACTAAAAATGTAAAACAGA
>NW_022901436.1:0-248 GCF_012274545.1 Fukomys damarensis | reverse complement strand
GAGGGCAGTGACTTTTGTGAAGGTCGGATGTGCCGTGGTTTTCCCTCGGGCCGGCCGGAGCCTTGCTGCCTTGGGAGAATCGGGAGGGAGGGGCCATCGATTAGCGTCAGAGCTACATTTAGGGGCTGGAACGGATTCCCGGTTGGGCTCCCCATGTGGGGTAGTGTGTGACGGAGGGTGAGGCATCGTGTTCATTGGACCCTGAGTTTCAGGAATGATGTAGGAATGTAAGTCCCTCCTCGAAGCTC
>NW_022901435.1:0-268 GCF_012274545.1 Fukomys damarensis | reverse complement strand
GACACTACATGGTGATAAAGTCCAAACAAGAACTTTATTTTGCCAGCTGGCACCTACCCTCCAGTGGAACTAGCCATAGAGTCAGGTTCCAAACTAAAACTGAGTACAGTTTTTATAGGAAGAGAGAAAAGGAAAAAAAAAATACAAAAAACCCATTTCCCCCTCCTCCCCCTTCCCCTTTACCTCAATAAAATCCTTATCTAAACCTAAAACACATTTACAGAAGTTAGAAGGAATGCACAGTTAAGACATCTGGGACACTGTGAAT
>NW_022901434.1:0-209 GCF_012274545.1 Fukomys damarensis | reverse complement strand
AAACCCCTAGGCTGCAATAAAAGCCTTGTCACATTTTGCCTTATAAACTCCCTCACTGGCTGGTCCTGGCTTAAACTGAATGAAGTTAATGGCCAAGGACGCTGTGTCTGGGAGGAATTGGAGGTGCCCTTCGGTGGAGCTGTGGCGAGAGGAAGGACACACATGCCTGCCTTCTCCCTTGCTGCGGGCCTCTGGAAGACCCAGAGGAC
>NW_022901433.1:0-215 GCF_012274545.1 Fukomys damarensis | reverse complement strand
GAAATCTAACATTAATTATCTAAAAATAAAAGCTACTGTTTTTCAGGTATTTTTCTCTGAATCGTTTGACCTATTTTCTACCTAGATTTCTAACACAACCCAGAAGAATACTGAACTTTGGTAATACTGGTCAAATTTTTATGTCCATGCAGAAATTAAAATTTATGAAAGGAAAAATGTCTTTTCTCATCAGCTGTTAGGAAAGGTATACTGCT
>NW_022901432.1:0-224 GCF_012274545.1 Fukomys damarensis | reverse complement strand
AGATGGAGGGAAGAAGAAGGGATGGGAGAGAAAGACAATGAAAAAGAGGAAAAATGTTTAGGTACACGTACCAAATCCTCACGATTATTGTAAATATTATGTACTCAAGCATGTATTAAGAACAAAATAAAAATTAAAACATATATATTTTGATCCATTACTCCAGATGGAGTGGAGAAATAGAAGGTAAGATAATTGATTCTTAAAAGCAGTGAAGTAATTAG
>NW_022901431.1:0-537 GCF_012274545.1 Fukomys damarensis | reverse complement strand
GAAACACTGTTGTGAGGCTCTTTTAGCAGAGAAGCCCTTCAGGCCTAAGAGAGTGCCTAGTAGTTCTGAGTGCACCCAAGCCTCCGGAGCTCTGTATGCATGGGGATAGGTTCAGTTTGACGGTAGAACACAAACGCAGTTTGCAGAGGATTTCTGCGATTTAAACTGCAGTTTTCCCCCGGAAACGGCTTCTCTCGCCACTCAGCCGTTTAAAGCGAAAGCGGTCAGTTTCATGAATGTGAAGTACTCCACAGAGAAAGGTGCTGCAACTCTGTGAGTTTACCAGTGAAGTCCACACTTTATGTGGAGTACAACTGTTTTCCTTTTTGTTTGTAGGTCTCTGCCTGGCAGAGATTGAAACACTGTTGTGAGGCACTTTTAGCCGGAAGCCCTTCAGGCCTAAGAGAGTGCCTAGCAGCTCTGAGTGCACACAAGTCTCCAGAGCTGTGCATACGTGGGGAGAGGTTCAGTTCAACGTTAGAACACAAACGCACTTTGCAGAGGGCTTCTGCTGTTTAAAGTGCAGTTTTCCCCGGG
>NW_022901430.1:0-445 GCF_012274545.1 Fukomys damarensis | reverse complement strand
TCAGCACCACAATATAACAAAGCACAATTTGCAAACTGACCACTTATGGTAGTCATCAATGTATCACCTTCAAACCATGTAAATTTAATTAAGATCAAGAAGTAATCCAAAATAGGCTTACAGTAAATAAACTTCAATATGGATATTTACCATTTACAATGGGGGCTTAAAACAGTTAAGAGAAGAGGAGTAGATAAGTATAAGAATTACAAAAGGTTTCATATGAAGCCAAAAGACATAGAATGACCAGACGATCATCAGGAAATTATTAAATTCAAAAAGAACAAACCAAATAGGAATATAGTAACCCTTGAGTGAGGTAGAATAAGATAAGAAAAGAACATAAAGAAAAGAGAAAAAAATAATAAAAGAAAAAATCTGGATTAGGACAAGAGCAGAAACAAAAAGAGAGATGAGGGATACTATAGTGGAGTAAGAGACTGAG
>NW_022901429.1:0-202 GCF_012274545.1 Fukomys damarensis | reverse complement strand
TCTCCACATTTCCCTGAATCCACCCAACTCTGGTAACCATGACCACAGTTTCGAAATGCCAACTGATCGCCAATATGATACCTGAGCTCTGTCATGGCCCAGACAAGCACGTGCACTCTGACACTCTGCCAGCCTCTGCGGACACTGAATTGATATCTGGTCCTTTCATCGTTGCCTCACTGACTCTGATCCTACTCCTCCC
>NW_022901428.1:0-234 GCF_012274545.1 Fukomys damarensis | reverse complement strand
TAAATATCTTTCCACTTCTGCATCGTATTTATCCTGATGATTGCTGTATGTGAGAAAAGACACATGTCTCATGCCTTATATCCCAATTTATAACCAGCAATAATTCTGTTAATGTTTTTAAGTTGATACTTTGTGTAATTGAATTTTACTTTCATATACCTCTACATCTGTGAATAATTGTTATTTTATCTCTCTCTCTATGTGTGTGTGTGTGTATATATATATACATACATA
>NW_022901427.1:0-943 GCF_012274545.1 Fukomys damarensis | reverse complement strand
TTGAATCTTATGAGAACAGAGTGTCATAAACTTTGTTTACAGGACATAGTTGTTAATCTTACCTGTACCAGACAAGGAATTACAGCTACAGGGGAGAGGGGGCGATTGAGGAGGAGGAATTGCCCAAGGCTTGGAAGGACTTGTTTTCCTTTAAGTCTCGCTTCAGTTGCATATCTTCTGTCATCAGATTTCATTTCAGCGTATTAATATGAAAGGTCTAGGAGCAATGCATATTTTTCCAGATAGTACAAAATGTCCTTAGAAAGATCATCCTGTCTATTTTCATGTTGAAAATTCTAAGTTAGCTTAGTGTAGAATACATATATGTATAATTAAATTGTGGTAACCACAAAAATGTATGTAGTAGAAAAGACCAAAATTGGGCCAAACTTTAAAATTGATGTTTTATTGATAAAGAACTGTTAGCACCTGGTAATTAGCTATTATTATAAAAAGATTCAAAGAATAAAAACATGTTTCAGGTTGCTCTGGCTAACATATTAATTTTAACTATAGATTATTAAATCTCTCAGCTGTATGAGATTGTGAAGGTGTAATTTCAGTCCAATAATTGGCCAGATGATGAAGCAAGTGTTAGATTTTGCTTTTGCTCTTATTTACAGGGACCATCCAAGAAGGAGTGCAAGGGTAAGTATCAGGGATAGATAAACATAGCTTCTCCATGCATAATTATCTCCTCACCAAGGGGAACCTGGGGAATGTTAAAGAGAGAACTTTAAAAAGCCTCCTGATTTTGATTCTTTTAAAATAGAAAAGGAATCATCAGGGGATTACCCATTAATTTAATTTATAAGGTAATTTCTTACTTTGCCGTAAGATGCCTAGTCTACTTCTACTTTCTAGAAAAGATCTACTTTAGAGAGTGTCTTAACTCGCCTGAGGTGACGTGTTTCCATCACATTCCAGAGCTGGGGCTAGAACT
>NW_022901426.1:0-815 GCF_012274545.1 Fukomys damarensis | reverse complement strand
TTTTTTTATGTCAGTTCTGATCCTCGATTCTTATATGAACATGCAAAGAGAGACAGGTGTCATCTGTGTATACAGGGAGTGAGTTTAATTACAGAAGCAGAACCATGAGCTTATAAACTCGTAAGTGGTGTAATGAATAGTAAATAGGCCTGTCCCTTCTTCCAAAGAGGGACACTATATCATTGAAAGCTGTTTCCTATTGAAATGTCATTGAAATGACACTGAGTTTACTCACCGAACATGGAAAAATGCTAAAGGTCCATGGAGAAATATTGCAATGTTAAACAATTAGAATATTAAAAATTTTAGAATGTTCTCAATAGCATCTGCTATATAATCATTTCATATTTAAAAATATAGACCAAGTTAATTTCTTAAAGCCATTCATTACAAATAAATGGCCTGATTACAAAGAAAATAGAGATATATATTTATAGAAGAGTATGCAGAACAATATTTTGCTTAATTGTACATTCACAGTACACAACTGTTTCCTATTTCACTACTTTTTCACAGAACATGCCCTCATCTCAAACATATTGTGCAACAGTTTTGCAAGTATACAGTGTCTTCTATTACTATGCTGCATACACACTAATTCCTCTGCATTCAACATTTCCTCTCTGTTTATCAAGCATTATTTCTCTAAAATCTTTCCTAATCATGGCGATTATAGGGCTTCATACCAAAACATAATTCTCTATATAATTTAAGAGTAATACATGACAGTCTTCACATTATATTTCCAGTCTTCCTTCACTACACACCCCAGTAAACACATACAAGCACACATGTGCTTATACACACACACACAC
>NW_022901425.1:0-441 GCF_012274545.1 Fukomys damarensis | reverse complement strand
AACTCAACACAGTAAATTGGGATAATTTTTTCCAAAGTTGACAGCACAGTTAAAGTTTCCAAAGATTCAAATTATATATCTATGTGTGTGTGTGTGTGTGTGTGTGTGTGTGTGTGTATAAAGACCAATAATAGCAATATGTTATGCATCAAAAGCAGCAACAGCTTCTCCAGGTTCTGCAGTCATCTGAACAAAATTATAGACATTCAGCACATTCCATTAAAAAAACAAAAAACAAAAAAAGAATAATATCCAGGTAACAGCAAAGTTCTGTTGCTGTTGTGGTACCTGGCACCATTTCTTTTATTACCATCTTAATCAAAATCTGGAAAGAGAACATTCTAGAGTAATATCTTTAAAAATAGCTCTGATAAAGCTTGGTCACTACTACATATCATAAAGCAGATACAAGATATTTTACATTCACAGAGGTATGATACA
>NW_022901424.1:0-203 GCF_012274545.1 Fukomys damarensis | reverse complement strand
GTATTTTATAAACACTGGGCAGGCTCTGAAAAGATTCTCTCACATCATAAGAAATTACAGCTTAGACTGGAGGCCAAAATTCCTTTTTTTCCCTATGAAATTTGCTTTTAGTTTCCAATTGAACTCTAGTGTTTTTCTTCGAGTACCAAGGTTAAGATCAGACTTCTTAATATTTATGTCTTACTCATCTTTCATCAGCCACA
>NW_022901423.1:0-339 GCF_012274545.1 Fukomys damarensis | reverse complement strand
ATTTCTTGTACTCTGGCTTGTTTCATTTATTTTGCCATGTTTTATAGAGGGAATTTTTCAATTATAGTTGATTGTATCTAGACATCGTCACTCATCCTCTTTTTTGTGAGTGAGACACCTCCACTTTTTTCTTAATTGCTTACATATTTTTTTTCTGAGTTTATTGGTACATGTTAGGTATACAGTGCAGCTACATTCGTCATTGGGAACTTGTACCTTTACATGATAGGTCTTGGGTCTCATTTTTTCCCCTTACCCCTGACCTTCCTTCACCCACTCCTCCCTTCCCTATTTACAAATACTTTATTTCTATTTTCTCATATTTTTTTCTTTTCCCTT
>NW_022901422.1:0-244 GCF_012274545.1 Fukomys damarensis | reverse complement strand
AAGGATCAAATACAGTATCTACAGTGAATGAGGAATTTGCAGTGCCAAAAGCACTGAGATAAGCATTTTACATATCATGCATAGGGGGAAAAGATTCAGATATTAATTTGTCAAAGGAGAATATTGGGCATTAGCAGGATTAATAACTTGACCATGGTCATAAAACACAGACAACCTGATTTGAAAACTTGCACTCACATCTTCTATATACTGCAGTGTCTGAAGAATTTCCTGCCTCCTATGC
>NW_022901421.1:0-254 GCF_012274545.1 Fukomys damarensis | reverse complement strand
GAGGTTGCAACACTGTTGTGAGGCACTTTTGGCAGAGAAGCCATTCAGGCCGAAGAGAGTGTCTAGCAGCTCTGAGTGCACTCAAGCCTCGAGAACTCTGTATACTTGGGGAAAGGTTCAGTTCGATGTTGGAACAGAAACACACTTTACAGATGGCGTCTGGGGTTTAAAGTGCAGTTTTCCCTGGGAAGCAGCTTGCCTCGCAGCTTAGCCGTTCAAAGTGAAAGCATTCAGTTTCATGAATGTGAAGTACT
>NW_022901420.1:0-557 GCF_012274545.1 Fukomys damarensis | reverse complement strand
GACTAGGGGCACATCAGTCACTTCCAGGAAACAAGAAAATGTGAATGGGACCTGACTCACGCACTTATTCATTCACCTACTTCACTCTGTGCAGGTGTTGAGGAGGCAAGAGATAGACCTACTCACTCCCCCAAATGACTCTAGGAATGATGGGAAAGATAGACCAGAAGCAATGAAGTCTAGAATATTAGTGCGTTAGTGACACTGGAAACTGCAACATGGCTGAGTTCTGTTTACCATGCATCAGGATCTATTTCTCTTTGCTTATCTCTTAGGGACCTCTCAAGAAAAGAAATATTCATGTTATTTTTCCCTATCATAGACCAAAGAATTCATGACTTATTTGAGAATGTGCAGTAATATGCAATTTGGACACATTTCACAAACAGATTTAATTCTAGTACCTGAGATAAGAAATTTATAATAAATACATGGGCTTTTGAGGCACAGAGCCACCTGCTCTGGTGAAGAAGAATCGACCAAAGAACTGAGTGTCCCAGTGGGTTTTCTGGAAAACATCATTTTCTAATGAGATAGTAAAAGTGGGATTATGAAGA
>NW_022901419.1:0-205 GCF_012274545.1 Fukomys damarensis | reverse complement strand
ACCAGCAATAGAGACAGAAGCTACCTCTCTAGACAGTATTTTCTTTGTCCATGAAGAACTTGCGTGTGCTAGGATAACAACTCAAACTAAGTTACTATCATTAAATACTTTCTTGCATATGCTAGGATAACAATTCAAACTAAGTTACTATCATTTAATACTTTTCAATGAAGTTCATATATTAATAATACAAATGATAAAATTC
>NW_022901418.1:0-1102 GCF_012274545.1 Fukomys damarensis | reverse complement strand
CTTAACTTTTATTTCTCCAGACTTCAGTATGAAATTTTCATTTCTTTAAGTGTGCATGAAGAGTCAGATCAACTGTGATCATAGGTACATAATTTAGACTTATGTGTTCTCTTCCATAATTTTAAGATTTACTGTATAAGACAATGTGTGAAAAACTTCAGGGAGTACCTCACAAAAGTAGACATCCAAATGATCAAGATGGCCAAAATTAAGAAGAATTAAGTTGTCAAGGTTCTGGAACAACCAGAAATCTCATTGATTACTGGCATAACTTCATTCAGACATTTTGCAAAATTGTTTGGCCGCATCTGTGCACTAAACATATGACCCAGCAATTTAGCTCCTAGATCTATTTTACTGCTTCACGTCTTTTCATTGGCAAGTTGAGTCCAGTTCCATTGACAGTTATAATTAATAGCTATTAACTTGTTCTTGTCATTGTTTTATTTCCCTGTTGCTGTTTTGCTATCTTTCCCTTGCTGACCCTACTCGATTCATTCATTTTATCACATCTTTTGGCATTGTTAGCTTCAACTCCTTTTAGGATTGTCTTGAGAATTGTTTAGTGTTGGTTTGGTGCTCATGAACTTCTTTAAGTGCTCTTTGTCACAGAAATATCTTCTTTCCCTATCAATTTGGAAGGATAATTTTGCAGTATTTAATAGTGTGGGTTGGAAGTGTTTCTGGTTTAGAGCTTGAAACACTTCATTCCATACTCTCCTCACCTTTAAGGTTTGTGTTGAGAAGTCTGTTGTAATTCTGATGAGTTTTTATTTATAGGCTTTTCATTGCTTTTCTCTAGCAGCTTTTAAGATTTTGTTCTTTACTGTATTTCAGGTATTTTAATTACTGCATGACATGAAGTTTTGTTTTGTTTTCCTGATCATAGCTATTTGGGGCTCTATATACCTCAATTATCTATATTTTAAAGTCTTTTTCCATGTTTTGAAAATATTCTGCTGTTCCTTCTGTAAACCAGTTTAGACCCTTTTGCTGTCATTTGATTTTTCATTTTATTTGTTCTTTTTTTCCTTATTGAGTTTATTGGTACATTTTTGGTATACAGTACAATTACATTCATCACTGGGATCTTGTACCTTTA
>NW_022901417.1:0-219 GCF_012274545.1 Fukomys damarensis | reverse complement strand
CTGCCCAGTTTTACCTGTTTACAATAGTAACTTTCACATATTCTTGGGATTGGGGGGGGGGTTTCTTGTTTAATTTTGTATAAACTCTTAAATATATTGTTATAGCTAATATATTTGTAATTTTTAGTAGTGGCAATATATAGTCCACTTAAACTGTTCTTGAATTGTGTGTACTTTTATTCTTTTGTTCTGTTCCTCAGTAGTATAGATATATACCAC
>NW_022901416.1:0-298 GCF_012274545.1 Fukomys damarensis | reverse complement strand
GGTGCAGTTCTATAGAAAACAGGTGCTGGGAGCACAGGGACCTGAGTAGAGGGACACTGGGCTTAGTGTCACTGACTTGTAGTACTATCCTTACCCAAAGATGCCCACTGGGCTGGACTTGGCTCTCAGGCTGTAGGTGCTGACCACTACCCTCTAGTAAGAACTACTAGTCCACCCAAACCACACACCCAGACTAAGATTTCATTGGATCAGTTTCTACTGCGGTAACATGTTAGAAGAAAGCAATATATATTTGAAGAAAGAATCACTTTGCTGAAAGAGAATCTGAAAGAGAATA
>NW_022901415.1:0-504 GCF_012274545.1 Fukomys damarensis | reverse complement strand
GCTTCTGGAGAGAGATGTTTTGTGTAAGTAGCTTTGTAGTATTTTGTACAAATAGTACTTATTGCTCTGAATTTTTTTTCTGTTAAAAGTATAATATGGAGGTGACTTTAAAAATATCTGTCCATAGTTGGGTGTGGTAGTGTGTACCTGGAGTCCTAGTACTTGGGAGACTGAGGCAGGAAGATTGGGAGTTCAGAGCCAGCCTGGACTAAACAGTGAGCCCTATCTCAACCAAAAACAGAAATAAAATAGGTCACAGAGAGCTCCCTAGAAGTGTTTGCATGGTATTTCATTACCTACACATACCGTAAGATACACATGAGTCAGCTTTACATCCTGTGGCAAAAGATCCCAGTCAATGACTCTAACAGATTTCGGCCAGAGTTTCAGATGTCTCAGTCTTTGATTGTTCAGCTCTTTTATCTTTGGGCTTGTGGTGAAGTAGACTGTGATAGCAGAAAGTGCTTCCCACATGGCAGCAGGAAAACAAAAAGGAGAGAGGAA
>NW_022901414.1:0-306 GCF_012274545.1 Fukomys damarensis | reverse complement strand
GGGTTAGGGTTGGTGAGCGTGATCCGGAAGGAAGTCGCCTACCGGGTAGTTTGCCTGTGCCAGTGGAGGTGAAGGCAGCGCCTTTCACGAAGGTAGGATGCACTGGTTATTTCCAAGGACCCACGCGTCGCACCGCGGTGCGAGTGGGCAGTGCCGGGCCAGCGAGTAGGGGGAGAGCTCGATGATGGGGACGGGACAGGCTACCCATTCCAATACCCGCATCATGTCGTCTACATTTCAGGCTGCGGGGGGCCCCTGTTCATGTGACCTTAAGTGTTCGGAATGACGTAGGAAGGTAAGTCCCTC
>NW_022901413.1:0-363 GCF_012274545.1 Fukomys damarensis | reverse complement strand
AAATGGCCATACTACCGAAACTGCTATACAGATTCAATGCAATGCCAATTGAAATTCCAACACCATGTTTCACAGAACTAGAAAAAAGAATCCAAAAATTCATTTGGAACCACAAGAGACATAGAACAGCAAAAGCCATCCTAGGCACCAGAGACACGGCAGCAGATATATAACAATTTCTAATTTGCAACTGTGCTGCAAAGCCACTGTGATAAAAACAACATGCTACTGCCAAAGAAACAGATCTGAGGATCAGTGGAACAGATTGGAAAACACCAAAACAAATCCAGATGTACTCAACTACGTCATCTTTGACAAAGGAGCTGACCATCTTCAGTGGAGGAAAGATAGCCTCTTTAATAA
>NW_022901412.1:0-222 GCF_012274545.1 Fukomys damarensis | reverse complement strand
TTGGGCTGTTCTGCTTAGCACCAAAGGTCAAATGCAGAGCCTGTGCAGGTCACCTGCCCGCCATGGTCCGCCCTCTGCTCATCACCCACTGTGTGCTGCAGAGTCCTGACCAGCTGGCTTCCAGCTTCCCTCCACTGCGGCTTCCACTCTGCAGGTGACGTGGAGGGTCCTGGTGGGAAGCAGTAGGGGAAATGAGGAGGGCTAGATTGACTCCCAGCTCTG
>NW_022901411.1:0-228 GCF_012274545.1 Fukomys damarensis | reverse complement strand
AAAAAAAAAAGATTGCTGAGAAATCTTGCCTAGGAAGTTGTAGTAGCAGCAGCCATGGAACATGTAATATATTTCTTATTCTTTTTAAAATTAAGAAAAAGTATATTTATAACTGCATGTCAGGATATACACTGGCATCAGGCATAGCTGGATCCTGGGGCACCAGCATTGTCAGGCTCAAGTCTCTCCATCTTTCGGCTCTGCTTCCTTTGCACAGGCTCCATTCTC
>NW_022901410.1:0-2668 GCF_012274545.1 Fukomys damarensis | reverse complement strand
AAGGCGAGTGGATGCAGGGCTTCTGAGGTCCCAGAGCTTTGGCCTCGGAGACAGCCCTGGTGCTGCTGGCATTCACGGATGTGAGCTGGGGGTGCATGTCACCTGTGCTCCTGGCCCTGCCTTGTTCTCTTGTCGGAGCTGCCTGTGGCTGGTGTGCCAGCTACTACCGCCCTGTGCTGTCAGAGGAGGTCTTAGTGCTTATTCTTTGAGGGCAGAATTGGGAAGTGGTGTGTGTGTGTGTGTGTGTGTGTTGGGTACAGACGTACTGTTTGTACATACTAACTTGAAGTATGAATGAACTCAGTTTTCTGTTCCCACGTGCTAGAACTTGATAAAGGATGGCAGTGCTCAGCTGGCGTACTGGCACACACTGGGAGGCTGGGTAGAGGATCACAAGTTCAAGCCCAGCCTGGGTGAGTTAGTGATTTATTGACGTTCTGTCTCAAAATGAGAAAGCTGGTGTGTAGTGTAGCTCAGTGTGAAGGCCCTGGCTACCGTCCCCTCTCCCACTTAGGAAATTGAGACAGCTCATTTGCCTGTGCCGCACACGTGGCAGCCTCTTAGACAGGGTCTCACTGTGTAGTATAGACTGAACTCAGACTCCGTGTATAGACCAGCCTGGCCTTGAACTCATGGCAGTCCTCCTGCCTCTGCCTCCAGAGTGCTGGAATTATAAGTAGACGCCAAACTTTTTGACGAATCAGTGAATTGGAATACAAAACGGCTGTCATTTATTTTGGTGCTCAAATGAACCCAAAGTTGAGCGATGTGAGCCCTTCAAAGAGTAGCCTGTGTTCCCATGGATTTCCAGCACTTTCTCACTTTCTGATAGAGGGAGATGTTTCCAACACACCCTGTCTTTCCTGCCCAGGCCGCAGTGTGAACCAATTTTCCATAAAGGGCTTGTTGTTTTGACTTCTCTGACCACTCATTCCAAAACCATCTGCTGCCTTTAGGAGTGATGGCAGGGAGACCAGACGAAAACTTCCCAAAGGACATCAACCTAAAGACGCTCGGACTGCACAGGGTGAGGTGGTGCATCTGTGGAATCCCCATATTGGGAAACTGAGGCAGGTGGCACTTGAGGCTGTGCCCAGCCTGGGCAATTGAGCAAGAGCCTCAGAGCTGAGAACAGATGGAAGAGCTGGAGCTGCAGTCACTTGGGAGCGCTCTGGATGGCTGGGTGCAGGAGTCAGAACTCCGGGCAAGCCCAGAGGCAGGGCTGGAGGCCATGCTTTCCACTGGTTTCCCACTGCTTCCCACTGCTTTTCCACTGTTCTCGGGTCTCTACGGAGCCCGGAGGGAGACAGACCAAGGCAGGTCCACACAAGGAATCCCAGAGCTCCCTGCAGGTGGCTTTGGCTCAGGAGCCCCCAGCAGCCTCACTCAACTTTTCCTAAGCACACAGAAGCCTACAACCTCGCACCTAACCTGCCTTCTTGCCTTCATTTGACATCTCCCTTGCTTCGCACTCTGGATGCTATGCCAGTCTCTCTTGTTTCTTTGGCCATTTTCTCTCACAGGGTTTGACACGACAAGTTGTGTGCACATTGGATCCTGTCTTGATATAACTTCTAGGAGGATCTGGGCACACATGGAAATCAGAGGTGGAAGCAGGCATATCAGTGAAGAGGGCAGACACTGTCGCCCACGGGAGAGGTTTCGGTAGCTCAGGCAGGGTGGGAACATTTGGGGTGGAGAGAAATCAGGGTTTGGCTTTTCTTCAAAGAGGGGAGGCAATGGCCAAAACAAAACAAACAAGCACAAAAGGCGAGAGAGGAAGGAGGCCTGAAAGTAGAAGCTAAGAACTCAATAGCTCAGTGCAAAGGCCTTGAATTCAATCCTCCACACCACAAGAAGAAGGAGACCAAAAGACAGCAAGAAATTTTACTGGACTCGCTAGCAGAATATAAGATAGGAGAGGAAGTGATCCCTCCAATGACTCCATTGATCTGGGCCTAAGCATGGAGAGGTGGGGTCTGCTTTATGGGAGATGCTAATGCCTAGGAGAAGAGCCTGTGCCAGAAGAGAGACTAAAGGCCGAGGGTTAGACTTAGGAGGCTGGAGATGCTCTTAGACACCCAAAGGAAATGTCACAAGGACAGACAGTGGATTCCATGTGTCTGGAGTTCACCGAAGGGGTGCTGACTGCAGATGTGATGTTCAGAATGAGTTTACGACTGGTGTTTCACGTCATAGGACTGCATGGGGTCACTGGGAGAAAGTCCATCCTAGAAAATGCTAGGCACCCAGTCCCCACTCGTTCTCCATCGGGCGGGAGAGGAGTATTCCCCTGGAGCCCAGGAAGGTCCGACAAACACAGCATTGTCCTAAGTGCCGGATGAAATTCACCTTTCCACAGGGCGTGGCCCCGGGAGAGGAATACTGTTCTTCCCGGAGTCTGTTTCCAGGGCTGTGGAGCAGCTGCCTCACGGGCCTTTCCTTCCCCTTGGCCCACACTTCTTTCCCCCTGCTCTCCCTCTAGTCCTGGAGGAGTCATGTTAGTGTCGGATGCGGCTCCTCCTAGAGGTGAGTTCCCTCCTCAAAGATAAGCTTGGACACTGTTTCCTTTTGGCACTGGGAGTTGAGCCACTTCCACTGGCAGTGCTCACTGATGTGTTAGGCTTGGATTCTCTCTGTGTGTTTGCTGACACCATTTCTTGTTTTT
>NW_022901409.1:0-585 GCF_012274545.1 Fukomys damarensis | reverse complement strand
CTGGGCTACATAGTGAGTTCCAGGTCGGTCTCAACTACATAGTGAGACCCTGTCTCAAAAAAAGCAACAAAACAAAACAAAACAAAACAACAACAACAACAAAAAATATATATATATATATATCTGTTACCAAAATCAGCAACTCCTCAATCTTATGCCAAATATCTCTACCATTCAGTGAATTGAATTACACTGTAGGCAAATCTATGGTAGTAATATTGGGAAGGGAGATGGAGGATGACTAGATTAGAATCCAGGTTAATAGTCTCTTATTAGTGTATAAGAAGTGAGAAAAAAAGGTAAAACAACACATGGGACAAACAGATGCAAAAAAATATTGAACTACTAGTATTCAAAGTAACTTTATCCTTATCTGAGTAAAAACAGAACCAACATTAAAGAATCACAAAATTCCAAACCAATACATTTCTTAGGTACTTAGGAAATTAATCTCAAACATCCACACAATGTAAGTGTGAAGTTGACTGAGAAAACAGAAACCACGGCATTTCATTCCTGAGGAAGTTATGATGCAGATGACTTGTCCCCACCGTGATTAGTCCTTTGCTTTGTTCACTGTATGTA
>NW_022901408.1:0-1400 GCF_012274545.1 Fukomys damarensis | reverse complement strand
TGTCTTTCTCTTCCCAGGGATGGAGATGTGCCATCTACTGTGGTCCCCTGCAGCACCGACAGAGCATGAGATCCTGCCTTGCACAGGAGCACCAGGCTCCCACGGGGGCCCACTCCAGTCCGGCCAGAGCCTGGCAGCCTCACACCAGTGCAGCATGGGCAGTGCCCTCACGTGGGCAGCGGGCTTGGGCACAAGGGAGAGTCAGGACCGGGAGGGGCGGATGCAGGTCATGATGCCTCCACCTCCCTCACAAGCCCAGCGGGCCTGTTGAGCAGCTCGAATGCATCTTCCACCACCTGCCACAGGCAGCTGTCCTGCGGGAACTCGTTGTCCACCAGGTTGACCAGGAAGTAGTTGTCATGGATGTACTGGATGATCATGCGGGATGGGGACTCCTCGTCATACAGTTTGCCCCACTGCTCGATCCACAGGGCAAAGGCCTCGTCCTACACACAGAGGTGTGGACACACACACACACACACATATACACACACATGCAAGGTCAGCAGGATGCCCCCAGGCCAGGCTTCTGCTGCTGCCTTGGCTGACAGGTCTGGGGTCAGAGCAAAGCTGGTGCCAGGGCTACTCTCACCCGCCCCAGAAATGACCACTATGTGAGAACATGTGGCCCTGAAGGCTGAATCTGCTGGCCCCAGGGTCCGGCCTTTAGCCACACCCTTGGGACCAGGTGATGCGGTCTCTTCGGGGTTCTCACGGTGGGTGGGGCTCCTCCCAATCCTTTACCTTCCAGAACATGAAGCTGACGGGGTCCACCACTGTGGGCTGGATGATCTCTCGCCCCGGGAAGATGCCCCATGTGACGGCATTGGGCTGCAGCTCGGGGGCATTGGTGATGTTCTCACCCTGCGGGGGTGGTGGAGGATGATGGGTGTGGGGCAGAGCCAGCGCAGCCCTTTTACTGCCCCTCCCAGGCCTGCACCTGAGCAGCTCCCACCTGTCTACATGCGCCACCCCCTGGGGCTGCCACCAGCCCCCATGGCCCTGCCTATGACCCACATGCTGCCCACTGCCATCTGCCTCGGCCACTGCTGGAGAGAGCTGCTCCTTGCCTCTAGGTCACCCCCATATTCCAAGCAGGACGACAAGCCCTGGGCCCTGCTGAACACTTCCACCTCCTCTTTCATCTCAGATGGAGACTGTAGCTTGAGGCCCAGGCCCCTCCCACCCCCACTGGCCAACTCCTCTCTGTCACTACAGGACCCCTCCCAGAAGCTTCCTGACTTCCCAGGTTGTTTTTCTGGTGCTGGGGATTGAACCCAGGGCTTTCACACTGAGCTACATCCCTATGTCCTTCATTTTTTTTTTTTTTCTTTTTAGTTTTTTGAGACAGGGTCTCACTATGTAGTTGAGACTGACCTAGAACTCACTATGTAGCTCAG
>NW_022901407.1:0-297 GCF_012274545.1 Fukomys damarensis | reverse complement strand
TAATAATCAACATAAAATATTTTTCTTATTTATTTAGGGAAATAGAGTTAATGAGGGACTAACATGAGCAGTTTGCTCTTTGTCAGAATGACCATTGACAAAAAATAGTGATTTCTTCAAGTACCCAGTGTGATTGATCCCACAGGTGCAGGGAATGCAAGTGTTATCATGATGAACAGTCCCTCTCAAAGGAAATGAAGCTTATAGGGAAATTCAAGGAAGGAGCTATTCATACAATACAAGGTTCCCTTTAGTCTGGTCAGTGAACACCAAAGGCTGGGATATGGGTTGGTTTAT
>NW_022901406.1:0-210 GCF_012274545.1 Fukomys damarensis | reverse complement strand
TTCAGAACTAAGTAGAGGTGGTAGTTGCACAACATCAAGAATGCTCTAAATACCAAGGAATGGTTATTCTTAAAGGACTACTTTTACATCCTGTGACTTTCACCTCCATTTAAGAACTGCAGTGGGTAAGTAGGTAACTGAAAATACTCACACAAGGAGATGGCTGCAAACGCAGATCAGGGAAAGAGTTGGGAAAGATGTGCCAGGGAT
>NW_022901405.1:0-215 GCF_012274545.1 Fukomys damarensis | reverse complement strand
ATAGAAGACAAAAAAAAATTCCACTAAAAGACTCCTAGAATTTATTGAATTCAGCAATGTATAGGATATAAAATCAACACACAAAAGTCAATGGCATTCCTGAATGCCTATAAGGAACTCAGTGACAAATTAGGAAAATAATACCATTGCCGCATTGCCATCAAGAAAAATTAAATATTTAGGAATTAACCTAAACAAGGAGTGAAAGACTTCTA
>NW_022901404.1:0-223 GCF_012274545.1 Fukomys damarensis | reverse complement strand
ATGGCGACTAAAACTAGACTTTTATCAACTGTTTGATTTTGCTATTTTTCAATGCATTTTTTTAGCTTTTTCCATATTTACAAATTCAGTCTCTTCCTACCATAGTCAGAAAATTTAGAAATGGCCTCCTGTGTTGAACTGCAATTATTTCATGCTTCAGAAAAATATACAGATGTCTAAACCATGGGTACTTGTATAATGTAGCTGTATTAGTTGACTTGAT
>NW_022901403.1:0-232 GCF_012274545.1 Fukomys damarensis | reverse complement strand
GTTTCTGAGCACAGTTTAGTAATGTTATTTCCTCAAAGTTCTCCTCTACAAAAGGATGTGTTGCTATTGTTTGTATGACAGCATGAACTACATCCTAGACTAGTACTTCCTGTCTGCAAGTGACTCAAAGAGATTTTGAGGATAAACTAATAAAGAATATAAACACTTTCAGTGGTTTGAAATAAAAAACTTTATTAGCACATGTTTATGATACATAATGATTACACTTATT
>NW_022901402.1:0-237 GCF_012274545.1 Fukomys damarensis | reverse complement strand
GCTCCTACCATGACAAATCATATTGTCCTGAATACTAAATGGCCACGTCTTTGCTCATCACAGCGGCTTTCTGAGAAAAACCCTAGAAGTAAATGAATTTAGGCCCAAGAGGATGCAGTACCCCATCTCACAGGATAGTAATCAAGTCTGAGTCCTCCTCTCTAGAAAACTCCTGTCCCTCTGTCCTACAATGCCTGATTCTCCAAACGCTGGTTCTTTGAGTCCAGCTCAATTGTC
>NW_022901401.1:0-425 GCF_012274545.1 Fukomys damarensis | reverse complement strand
TATCCATTTTGTTCTTTCATTTCTAACATCTGTTCAATATTTCACTTTATTAATATACAAGTTATTCATTTTCTGCTAATAAATATTTCAGTTGTTTCTTTTTTTTTGGTACTGGGGATCAAACTCTGGACCTTGCACTTGCAAGGCAGGTCACCACACCACTGAGCCAAATCCTCGGCTCTGTTCCAAAAATTTTGAAAAACATTGCAATAAAAATTATGTATGTGCTTCTCTATATACATTTGCATGAGTTTATATGGGTAGAGAGATAGAAGTTGCTAGGTTGGAAAGTATATTCATATTCAAATTTACTGAATTTACTAAATTCACTGAATTTACTGATATTGGAAAATTATTCTCTAAAGCAATTATACCAATGTATTTTCCTACTTGTCAAGTGTAAGAATTTACATTGTGCCATAATG
>NW_022901400.1:0-201 GCF_012274545.1 Fukomys damarensis | reverse complement strand
CATGTCTCTGTTGCCTATTATGACATTTGCTATTCTAGGTCTCTTCTGATTCCAAATGAATTTCTATATTGTTTTTTTCTAGTTCAATGAAATATACTGTTGATATTTCAACTGGGATTGAATTGAATCTCTATAGCTGTTTTGGGAGTTGCACCATATTTGTTTCTATACTTCCAGGCCACAGCACAGGTGCTAGTGTAG
>NW_022901399.1:0-200 GCF_012274545.1 Fukomys damarensis | reverse complement strand
TAGAAGACACTAATAAAAAGATAGAAGAGCAAAACAGAATAATGAAAAACACACATGGCCATCGTAGCAAAGAATTACATCCATAAAAAGGCTGCCAACAGAAATTCAGGAGATAGAAAATTCTACTGAAAGTATGGTGACAGAAGTGAGCAGTGTGCAAACAGAGTGTCAGAGCTAGAAAACCATGCTGTTGTCACTGA
>NW_022901398.1:0-750 GCF_012274545.1 Fukomys damarensis | reverse complement strand
TAGGAAAAAGTAAGAATCAAAATATATCATGTACAGGTATAAATTTCATATGATGAAGGTGATCATTATGTATATCTAAACTGTAATAACAAACATAATAGTTCGTTAAAAAAGAAACTCACCAAGCTTTTAAAAGGAATTTCAGCAATTTAAGATGAAATGAAGGGATAAGTACAAAATGAAAAGCAGCTTGTAGACCTCCAATCTTCTCTGAATCGAAAGCAACTAAGAAAGCTCCAACTCGAAATATATGCTACTTTTCATAGAAAAAGAAGGATGAATCAAAAGGTAAAACTAAAATCCAAATTGTAATACAAAGATGTTGGACAATTGTTTCCAGAATCTAACTAGGCCCTAATTAAGGAAATTCCAACCACTACTGAAATACAACCCGGTTACTGTATTTCAGAATCACTGTGTGACTGTTGTGGGCCTCCAGTTTTCCCATTTTTCAAGTAACCATATCTATATGATTCTCCCAACTCTCTGCCATCATTGTACACTGCATAAACCAACTCATTCGGGCTCCATGGGCTTCTGACAGAGAAGCATCATATTCAGTCAGGTGCATGAGAACCACACTCAAGGATGCGAACCTCACCTATACCCAACTTAAATGACAAGACCCTAAGCTTTGAGACCATGCCATAATCACATCAGCCTCAGGAGGCTTTGTGAAGAGGAGGTGCATGGAGAAAGAATGAATAGTTTGTATCCAGAGACCACATGGTAAACTTAAGATGGGGATAA
>NW_022901397.1:0-208 GCF_012274545.1 Fukomys damarensis | reverse complement strand
TTTTTGTTCCTCAGAAGAAAATCTATTATCTCACCTTTAAATAACTTTTAACCTTACTGTGTGAATGTGTGTGTGTGTGTGTGTGTGTGTGTGTGTGTATGTAAAAAGTACCTATTTCAAAAGAAACCAAACAGAAGCAACACTTGTGGTTATCCACTCATAGCACAGATTTCACAGCTCTGGGGTAGGTGATCTGATGTTAACTGGG
>NW_022901396.1:0-214 GCF_012274545.1 Fukomys damarensis | reverse complement strand
ATTTTCTAGGAAAGTAGCTATTTCTCCAATTGCTCTTCAACTGCAGATGTAACACACATAGAGAAAGGCCTTGCACTTGCACAGATACCCTTACACTTGCTCTAAAAGCACTAAAGAAAAAGTACTGAGTTTGAGGAGGTTTTATGTTCCTTGCTACTCACCCCTTAAGGCAGTGGCCCTGAGCACTATTAACACACTCACATATATCCCTCCT
>NW_022901395.1:0-275 GCF_012274545.1 Fukomys damarensis | reverse complement strand
AAGTTTTAGTCACAGCAATGTCCCCATTTCTCTTTTATCAGCTTTCTGTATTAACCAGCCTGGCCTTCACTAAAACACAATACCTGACACACAAATTAGAGGAGGAGATATTTAATCTATATGTAGTTTCAGGGGAGTCATCCCATGGTTGGCTGGCTTTAAGACATAATCACCATGGCAGAAGGTAATGATGGAGCAATGATGCCTAGTTAATGACAATAGGAAAGCAGAGCACAAGACTAGTTCCAGGGAGTAAGGAGGCCAGGAACCAGATA
>NW_022901394.1:0-940 GCF_012274545.1 Fukomys damarensis | reverse complement strand
GGCCAAGCTTTGAGAAACATGCGAGTGGTCATGGGTTTGGGCTGGTCAATACATTCGAGCTCAAGGGTGCTCAAAGCAGAACCTCAGCCAACAAGGACAATGGTTTTAAACCAAGGAATCAGAGCATATGAAGGGGATACATTTCATTTTTAAGTAGGGAAGCATTCCAACCTAATAGGGTTTACTCTTGCTGGTCATTCAGAATTAATTTAAGGTTTTGGCCTTGTCACTTGAGAACTTTTTGTGTCTTCCTTATGGGCCTGCTTATAACAATGCACTCACAAGTGAATGTCCTCTGTTACAAGCAGCTAGGGGAATCTGAAAGTAAGAACCACTGAGCTAGGGGAGTCTGCTTCAGTACAAGAGTCTGTTTTGGCAAAAGAGGTTTAAAGGAAAAAATTTAAAGCAATAAATGTTGATGAAGATGCGGAAGAAGAGAAACCCTCACATGATATCAAATAATGTTGAAAAATATTGAAGATGCCTATGCATCAGCCACTCCCAGATATGGACCTTGAGGAAATTCATGAATTGTGACCAGTATGCCCATATAAGCATCTTCGAGAAGTTTTGTCCATAAGACTTTGAATAGCAACACAGATGAATCATATACACAATGTTGAAAGACAGAATCAGAATCAGGGAATTTCAAAGAATAAAGTTCCAAAACAAGCAAAACTAAATTCTGTTGTTTAGGGAGGTGAACATACCAGGTGAAGGATGCAGTTGCAAGAACTTATGGCAAAGCTGGGGGTTCAGTGGATGGTAATTAGGAGTGCACTTGCAAGGAGCTTCAGAGGGCTGGTAGCATTCTTTTTTCTTTTTCTCTTCTCTTGTGCGGTGGTTGTTTGTGTATCATTACAAAAATGTGTTCACAATCAAATAAGTGGTAATTGAAGAAAGGAAGAGCGGGAGGGAGGGAAGTAGGGAGAGAGCAAGG
>NW_022901393.1:0-317 GCF_012274545.1 Fukomys damarensis | reverse complement strand
TCCAGGGCTTCCCATTCCATCTCACTGCTCCACCGAGCTGCCCTGTGTGTAGATCTGCTCTCCCTCCCCACCTCCAGCTCAGTGTCTCTGCTGTGCTCGACACCCACAGAGCCGTCTGACGTCACTCACAATCACAAGATGGGAAACTGGGTCAGGCTGAGTTCACCCAAACAAACTTTGCGAAGGTCTGGATTTTTTCACTCTGTTTAACAATAATGTACATTTACAAAACAACCAGGCCTAACTCACAATGAGCAGTCTATAAATACTGTAGTTGATGAACAACAGGTAAGATTCCCTAAGAGTCTAAAATCTCT
>NW_022901392.1:0-217 GCF_012274545.1 Fukomys damarensis | reverse complement strand
TTGTCAAAATTGCTGAGAAAGAAAACTCCTTTTTCTGATGAACTTGGGACTATTTGCTCCCAAATAGGCCATCCTATACAGGAACAGTCTCAAGAGTGAGGGAACCACAGAAACCAGGCAGACAGAAAGGGGTAACAGGCCCAGTAAGGAATGAGCGATTCATGCCTCTGGAGCCAGACTTTCCTAGATTTATCAGCTAATGTGGGTAAAGAATCAC
>NW_022901391.1:0-1173 GCF_012274545.1 Fukomys damarensis | reverse complement strand
GAGCAAGAAAAACTCAAAGCTCGAACAAGAGAGGAAATTATAAAGATCCGAGCAGAAATCAATCAATTGAAATTAAGAAAATGATACAAAAAATAAATGAAACAAAGAGCTGTTTTTTTAAAAGAATAAATAAAATCGACAAACCCTTAGCTAATCTTATCAAAAAAAGGAAAGAAAAGGCTCAGATCCATGCAATTAGGAATGAAAAAGGCGAAGTCACAACAGATCCAAAAGAAATCCAGAGGATCATGAACACCTACTTTGAGAACCTGTACTCTAACAAAATGGAAAACACAGAAGAAATGAACAGATTTCTAGATACTTATGAATTACCAAAGTTGAACGAAGAAGATAAAAACATTTTAAACACCCCAATCACAATCAGTGAAATTGAAAATGTAATTAAAAACTTACCAACAAAGAAAAGCCCAGGCCCTGATGGATTCACTGCTGAATTTTACAAGACATTTAGAGAAGAACTACTACCATTACTCTTCAAACTTTTCAATGAAATTGAAAGGGAAGCTATACTTCCAAATTCATTCCTGGAAGCAAGTATCACTCTGATTCCCAAACCAGGGAAAGATACAACCAAAAAGGAGAACTACAGACCAATCTCCTTAATGAATATAGATGCAAAAATCCTTAATAAGATACTGGCAAACAGAATACAGAGGATTATTAAGAAGATCATCCATCATGATCAAGTAGGATTTATTCCGGAGATGCAAGGGTGGTTCAACATACGAAAATCAGTAAATGTAATACATTATATTAACAAAGTCAAGGACAAAAACCATATGATCCTCTCAATAGATGCAGAAAAAGCATTTGATAAAATTCAACACCCATTCATGATAAAAACCCTGCAAAAAATTGGAATAGATGGTCTATACCTCAATTTAATAAAGGCTATTTATGAAAAACCATCAGCCAACATCATATTGAATGGCCAAAAACTGAAAACCTTCATGTTAAAATCAGGAACAAGACAAGGATGCCCACTATCACCACTTCTCTTCAATATAGTTCTGGAAACATTAGCCACAGCAATTACACAAGAGAAAGAAATTAAAGCAATAAAGATAGGAAAGGAAGAAGTTAAAATAAAATTATTTGCTGATGATATGATACTCTACATTGAAGATCCAAAAAACTCCACCAAAAAACTTC
>NW_022901390.1:0-242 GCF_012274545.1 Fukomys damarensis | reverse complement strand
CTTGACCACATGCAGAAAATTTGAGGTATTCTATAAGCTTCCTTCTTTCTAAGTGTTCTGGGATCTACATAAAATGTATAGTCATTTAATAACCTGTAAGTCATGTAGCAAATATGCTGTCTTGCTTCTTTGAACTTGTACTCATTATTCAACAATAATTTGGAGACTTCCTCATGCCTGGTATCCCGTGTTTATATTACTAGAAATGCTTTCATCAATAGCTAATGTGCTTTGATAGAAGC
>NW_022901389.1:0-227 GCF_012274545.1 Fukomys damarensis | reverse complement strand
TAGTCATAGATTGGTCTTGTTTTTGTCATCTAGCCAGTGCTGAATAGTCTCCTCTCCTCTCCTCTCCTTCCCTCCTCTCTTCCTTCCCTTCTCTTCACTTGCTTTCCCTTCCCTTCCCTTCCCTTTCCTTCCCTTCCCTACCACTCTCTCTCTCTGGCTTCTTAATCACTTTATTGTATTCACTATTTTTTTCTCAATATCAGACACTGTCTACAAATTGGTCATGA
>NW_022901388.1:0-885 GCF_012274545.1 Fukomys damarensis | reverse complement strand
TTTTTTTTGAGCCTGGATTTTTAACAAGTCCTTAGCGAAATTCTGGGAGTCATCATATCTATCTCCTGGGCTCAGGGCAGGCGCTTGTAAGCTGGCAGCCTCTGGACCATGCACAGCCTCCCCCTTACTCTACTTGGATTGTCAGAGCCCGAGGGACCAGAAGGAGCCTTGGGAGAGGACGCTCTAAGCCTGCATCCTGTTCTTTTGGCTTTGACAACATCTGCTGTACTTCTATTTAGGCTGATTGCTCGGTCTGGCTTTTGATTTTGGTTAAAGCACATTTTCCTGCCCTTACAACCTCTGAGAAGACCTATGGGTGCTGATACTATCATCCATGGCCCCCACAAAGTGCCACTGCCTAAGGGGTATGGACGGGACAGCAGCCTTCAGCATGTTGGCTCCGCTGGACTAGCACTCACCTGCTTCACAACGACAAACCCATCCAAAATGCCCTTTCTTTTTATGGCCGTGTAAGGAATGGGCACCTAAGGGGGGAACCAGGATTGGCCTGTGTGGTGCACCTTGACAGAGACCAACTGGCCTCAGGTATAGGCCTGTGGGCTTTCTGATATTTATAGTTAACATTTATGGTGGGCTTTAGGGGCTTAAATAATTCTGCTAAAATTATTGGAAATAAGTTTTATAGCTTGGGCTTTGGAATATCAAATACATACATGCCAACAGTAATTCCAGTAGTCGATAACTATAATAATGCTCTTGAGTATACATTCAGCTACTACCCAGAAAGCACAAACCACAATGGTGCTTGTTAGAAGTGGTGGAAAGGTCAACAGCAGGTGGATCTCAGCTATACAGGCAGATACAAAACTGCAGGAGACTAATTGCTCAGGAGCTGGAACAAGACTGAGCTCCAGCAGAACTCCT
>NW_022901386.1:0-206 GCF_012274545.1 Fukomys damarensis | reverse complement strand
ATTATTTAATTTGTTAATTAACTTTTCCTTACTTGCACACCTCACCCATCCCAAATAGTCTGTGAACTGTCTCGTCCTTGTGATCTTGCTGTCCCATCTACTTCAGTTGTTATTCACTGTTAGCAAGCTTATTAACTGCGGTGTACTGGACTTTATGTGAGGTGCTTACCTAGCCACTTTATATCAATAAACTATCTGCTTTCTTT
>NW_022901385.1:0-203 GCF_012274545.1 Fukomys damarensis | reverse complement strand
CTTGAGCAAAATTCGGGACACGGGTAGATTTCATAACACCCTGAGTCCATTCATTACACTGAATTGAATCCTCATTTGAGTAAGGTGCAGAAAGAGCACTGGGATAACCATGCAGCTGAGAGACTGCCCTGGACCCCACCCACTTTCTAAGCATTTCTCCTAGTCTCCCAAGCCAAGAGTTCTAAGGACACATTCCAACAAAC
>NW_022901384.1:0-293 GCF_012274545.1 Fukomys damarensis | reverse complement strand
CTCTGTATTTCACCTTTTTATATAATTGTAAGAGAGACTGAGTCATTGTAGCACCCAATGTGCTTTTGTCCGTGGTTTCCATTTACGTCACAGTGTTACCAAAGTATTTCAGAGGATTCTAGGACGGACATCAGCATCCATCTTCAGACTCTCTTATTATCTTTCCCCCGGGAAGCTCTGTGTTCGGAAGCAGACTTCTATGTCTCCTCAGGGGCACTGGGACCACTTTTTCTCCCATCCGTTTCTGCTGTTTACACTCCAAAGATGGTGTGAATGGCATCTCATGGGACTGG
>NW_022901383.1:0-350 GCF_012274545.1 Fukomys damarensis | reverse complement strand
AAAATTCATCTGTTTTATTTACACTTTAAAGACCAAGAATGGAAATATCTTCAAATGTACTCATTACTTAAGGATTATCTGACACAATCTGCACTGAGTGAATGTCAACTAATACGTGGAAATGAAAGGGAGTTCGTTCAAGGAGAGGGGAATGCAGTTGTTGGCACACATACCTTTCATACTCTATGAAATAGACTACAACGAAGGACCTGAGTGCAATCCCTGGTACCAAAAAAAAAAAAAAATTACAACTAAACTGGATAACTGATAACTGATGTGAGGGACACGAGAGGGCGAGGGTAAGTGTTTTGACTTCTAGCGGTTTAATGTGAATCCCATTAATTACTCTA
>NW_022901382.1:0-211 GCF_012274545.1 Fukomys damarensis | reverse complement strand
GAGTGTTTTTCCTATCTACCATCATGAGCAAGGGCATGCCTCAGCTTGGACAGTTTATTACAGCCTGGGGTGAATGGACAGAGGGGACTCTGGTGCAGGAAGGTAACCTTACAAACCCACAGGCCGTAAAGCTAAGCAGAGAAGAACATTACTTGCTGGATTTCAAGACTGCAGATCTGGAAAGAAATCCCTCATTCAAAACACAGACCAA
>NW_022901381.1:0-221 GCF_012274545.1 Fukomys damarensis | reverse complement strand
TAATTCTTTATATTAAATCTGTTCTGAGACTTAACTCACCAGTCATGCAGGAATAAGATAAAATTTGCACTCTCAGCATTCACAAATAGAAAACTGTAGGAAAAGATTATTAGCAAACATTGGATAAGAAAAAAGACCAGATTGTGAGCCCTGAGCGGTGGAAACCAAAGTGGTAAACCCTCCAGTTGCCACGGCTTGCTGCCGGGAGGCAACTTCAGAAA
>NW_022901380.1:0-254 GCF_012274545.1 Fukomys damarensis | reverse complement strand
TCAGTCTGAGCCAAGGACAACAGGCTTCCAAGTGTATGGGAAGAGAGTCTAGTGCCCACCATGAGGAGGGGCCCATCCTCACTGGTGACCCTGAGAGGCCACCACACCCACAGGACTTGCCCTGGTCTCCTGGGAAGCAAAGAGCGGAGCCAGGAGAGTAGCAGCATCTACACTACCCCTGCCTCCTATTGGGCCTCCCTGGTTCACAGATGTGAAATGTAAGGAAAATTTGGTATACAGGCTCCCAGGTGTAC
>NW_022901379.1:0-230 GCF_012274545.1 Fukomys damarensis | reverse complement strand
TTATTCAGCTTCATTTCACTGGGAGTGCTGTAGGGAGATGAGACTTGAAACTGTTCACAATCACGTTAGGATATACGGATTCACTTTACCAATGATGCAGTCTCACAGCCAATGTCTCACTTTAGGATGGAGGACTTTATTAGAGCATTAAATTTTGAACTCCTGACGTCCTTTAAGTGGCACTAGCAATTGCTTAGGAGAAATTGATGAGATCTGTAAGCGATGCTCCT
>NW_022901378.1:0-227 GCF_012274545.1 Fukomys damarensis | reverse complement strand
ACAGGGAGGAACAAAATAGTGGCTCTGGGTCTCAGAGCAAGGCTGGCTGGGTGAGTGCCCAGCATGGGGCCAGGGTCCCAGGGCTGCCTACAAGGAAGCGCTTGACACAAAGGGAAGGATATATGTAAAGGCTCTGAGGGGGGAAACACTGTGTGTATTTAAGGGTCCAGATGGGAGCTCAGATTGCTGGGGGCAGAGATCAATGGGGAGGTAGTGTTTTGTGTCTG
>NW_022901377.1:0-332 GCF_012274545.1 Fukomys damarensis | reverse complement strand
TGCTTTGATTTTCCCTCAAGTATGCCAGATTTTGAACATCTGGTAATTTCCCCATAGTATTTCGGGGAAAAGGTTCTAGAAAGAGCACAGCTAAAGGGCCGAGAAACTGTATCAGTCAGCTTACTTTTGTTGTGCCAAAATACCCAATGCCTCCAACTTAGCAGAGGTTGACTTGGCTCATGATTTAAGCGGGATCAATCCATGGCCATCTGACTCCAAGGCAGAGGAGGCATAATAGAAGGGCATGTTAAAGGAAGCTGCTCATGCCTTGGCTGCCAGGAAGTAGAGAGAGGAGGGAGAGACTGGAGACAAAAATTCAGCATTCTAGCCAG
>NW_022901376.1:0-365 GCF_012274545.1 Fukomys damarensis | reverse complement strand
GGGCTTCCTGGACCCCTTGCTGAAGGAAATGCAAGGGCAGACGCACTCACAAGTGTATTTCCTGTTAACCTTATCAATTCACCCCTAAAAGCAGCGGCCCAATTTCATAGTCTACATCATGTTAATGCCCAAACATTAAGGAAAATGTTTCAAATCACCAAAGAACAAGCCTGAACCATAGTTAAAGAATGCCGAAATTGCGCAGTACATTTACCTGTCCCTTCCTTGGGGGTCAATCCTCGTGGCCTTCGAGCCAATGCCCTATGGCAAATGGATGTAATGCATTGCCCCATTTTTGGCCATTCCAAGTTTCTCCATGTAACAGTGGATACCTTTTCGGGAATGATTTGTGCCACTCCCAGAAC
>NW_022901375.1:0-4709 GCF_012274545.1 Fukomys damarensis | reverse complement strand
TACAAACACTTTATTTCCATTTTTTTCATTCTCTTATATTTTTCCCCTATTACCTTTCCCCTATGCTTCCCACTTTCCCTACACTTTTAGCCCTTTTCGTCCTATTTCACATTGTCAATTATCTCATTAGGATCTTATGTACTATTATAATTTATTCACACCAGAGAAACTATTCGGTATTTACACATGTGTGACTTATTTATTTCACTTAGGAGTATATCCTCAATATGTATCCATTTTCCTATGAATGACTCTAAGTTCTCATTCTTTATGGCTGAATAATATTCCATTTTATAGAAAAACCACATCATCTTTATCCAGTTTCCAACTGATGGGCAAGTGGGCTGTTTCCAAGTTTTAGCTATTACAAACTATGCCACTATAAACATAGGTGCGCATATATATCTCTGTGGTATGATTCTCTTAATTCTTTTGGAAAGATACCCAGCAGAGGGATGGCTGAGTCAAATGGAACATCTGTATCTCTCGAATGACCAGTGATATGGAACATTTTTTTCATACATTTACTTGCTGCTTTTAGTTCTTTGTCTGAACATTAAATTATTTTTAAAGGAAGTTAAATAAATTAGAATTATCCATAATCCCACTGCTCCAAGCAAAGACTATTAATTTTTTGGAGATATATATGCTTTTTACAAAATTTCCAGCATACTGCATGTGCACATTTATGATTTCTTATTCTTTATGTGAAGAACAATCTTTATGTGCTTTATAAGTCATTTAGAAAATATGAGATAGTGGGAGAAAATAAAGATTTTAGATGGACTTATTATCCAGAAATAATATTGAGCAAATTACCTTGTATACATTTTCAGATTTTTTTTTTCAGTAGCAAGGACAGAACTCAGGACCTTGCACTTGTCAGGCAGGCATGGTGCCAGTGTGCTATATCCCTGGCCCTTTATTATCCTTTAATTAGAATTAGGGCCACACTTTTATATTTCCTCTTAGTAACAAAAACTATATTACACTCTATAGGTAATATGTGACCTGCTTGTATCACTTCATATGTTGTGAATAACTTTCTGTGTTGTCAAATCTACCTATATAACAGTGTTAATGCTAACATGTCTGTCAAATATGAATGAATATCTGTATTTTCCCATATTTTTTTTCAAACCCTATGAAAGTGAGAATTCTATACATACCTGTTGTGCTCAGTTTTATAGGACAGGTTCTTGGAGATGGGATTTCTGAATTGCAGATTCACCAAGGAATACCACCACCACTGGTGTGTAGAGAAGTTATCTGAGCAAATAGAGAATGGTACTCTGTGTTCTTACTTGGAAAGATGTTCAAATACAATGTAAAAGTAAGAGCACTAGCATGCTGATATGTGTAATGTGATCTACTTTTACTTAAGTTATATATGTTCATGCATATGCATAGATTTGGCTGTGGCAATGGATATGAGCAGAGATCTACAGTGGGTTATTGGGTTGGGTACTGGGAAGGCAAATAAATAAACACGTTTGCTAATTTTAAAAATATGGTAAACCAAAAGGAGAATCAAAGTAAGTAAGCAAATTGTTGCACAATGTGAGGGATGTACAGGGTGGCAGAATATTGACATTATCAGGGATACTACAAGGAAAAGGGTTGAGCCAGATACCAGATAAAATATGGATGCCAGTTACGTTTGGATGCAAATAATAGGAAATGATGAATATGCTTTGATATATATGTGCCCGTGTAATACTGGCATATTTATACTAACTATTCATTGTTTATCTGAAATTTAAATTTAAGTGGGCATTCTGTATTTTTATCAGCTAAATTTGGTAAACCAGGCCTACCCATAAACATGGTTTTGACATTATAGAAGATTATCCCTTAAAAATGAATTTATATTCTTTTTTGTGTGTATACTGGGGATCAAACTCAGGACCTTGTGCTTGTGAGGCAGGAGCCCGAATTTATATTCTTAAAAGTAACAAGAGATAGTTACATAAACCTGATGGCCTACTGCCACATTGTTTGTTTAAATATCTGTGGTAGACACAGCATTTACTGTACTGGGTGGTATTCATGCATCATTTCATCTAATAAGCATAATAGCCTGAGAATGAGTCACTACTCCTGCTCATGGGAGAAGAAATTAAGACTTAGAGATAAACAGCTTACATGATTAATGTCTTACAAGTAAAAGGAACCTGACATCTAGAGGGTCAGACTCAAAGTCTGCTTTCTTTGACTTATTTGCTACAACCTGAAGGTATAATTGCCAACAGAATCAAGAATAGGTTAGAGATATTTTTTTTTAATTTAAATCCCCTGGCAAAAGAGTTGAAGACAAAAATGGAAATAGAGCTTTTGCAAATGGATAGTGGAAGAAGACTTAGCAAGGGAAGAGAGGGAGTGGAGAGAAAGGAAACAAAAACAAGTATTAAGGTATGTTATGTCCATGTACAAATGAAATGATTACATACTGCAAATGTAAAAGGAGAATAAACATTCAGTAGAAAGGGTTAAAAGAAAGAATAGGTTAGAAAGAAGACAAAATAATGCACAGAGAAAAGGATCTTGATGAGGAAACTCGAGAACAAAGATTCATTAAGTCTTACTCCACTGATCTGACAGCAGCTTTTCCTGGGATCCCATGCACATGTGTTCTACTACCTGACACAGCTTGAATAAACCTATGCTTTCTGTCAGATTTTCATCCAAACAAAAAGTTTGTCCAGTGTACTATTTTGCTTTATTCTCTACCATATACCTAGTCCGTAGCTCTGTCTGGGTCTGGCTCACGGGAGCTCTTTGGTAAGTATGTGTGGAATGGATGGAAGTATAAATGAACAATGAAAATGACTGAGCTCCTTTGATTGTATCTAAAGGGAGTGATCCTAACATTCATGGCTTTCTGTCATGCCTGGATCCTACAGTTACACTGAAGTCCTGTCTAACTTTATCACTTTGTCTCCTGTGAGCTTCTAACTGGGACATGTTTTCATATTGTTCTTTAAGTGTGTACTTCCTGTTACTTTCTCAAAGCCCTCTTCAACCTACCTCAGCCCTGCATCAGAATCTCTATTTTCCCCATGTTTATTTTCACATCTCCTTGGAACAGTCTCTCTCTCAAATGGTAAGAAAAATAAATGCGAAGATTTCCCAGCTCCAAATACAACTTGGTACCATATTTAACATTATAAAATAGAACATGCAGTAAATCATCCTGTGAATATATTTTGTGTTTCACACATTTCTTCCCTAGTTGGACCTTTGCTTGGTTCCTTTGATTTTGTTCAGTTTTGCTTTTATAACAAACCATGATGATTTTCTCTCTTTGGAAATCTGTGTGTATATTTTTTATTTCCTTTTTAGAATAGCACACTAGAAATAGAGATTCTGAAAGGAAGGGTGGTATTACTGGTAAAATTCCCAAAATATATTGCCAAACTGCCAAACTGAAGAATATTTTATACCCCATAGCACCAGCAATAATGTCAGTCTCAACATACCATGACCAAATTGTGATTTTAGGCAATTTTAAGATTCTTTGTTACTTTTAATCAGGCAAGGTAGCATACTATTTAATTTGCATTACTTTTATTCCTAGTGAAGCTAAATAGTTAACCTGTGTGTGTGTCTCTTTGGTATTTAGATTTTATCTTTTGTGATTAAATGCTAAAAGCCTTTGTCTGTTATTGAAATGCTATTGTTATTGAGTTGTAGCAGCATCTTGAAAATATTAGTAAATATTTGAGCTGATGTTTTCCTTAGTATATTACTTGGTTATGAGGTATTTCTGCCAGTAGATTTTAACTTTTAATGTAGTCAGACCTCTCATATGTGTTTCTTTCACCTATTCTGTTTGACTCTTTCTTTTCCATCAAGATGCTATGTAGGCACTGGGCTGCTTTTTTTGTAGACTTGTATTCTATCCTAAGAGCTAGGTTAAAAAGACCAAAATGCCGGGCATGGTGGTGCATGCCTATAATTCCAGTACTCGGGAGGCTGAGGCAGGAGGATCGCTGTGAGTTCGAGACCAGCCTGGGCTACACAGTGAGTTCCAGGTCAGTCTCAACTACAAAGTGAGACCCTGTCTCAAAGAAACCAAATAAATAAATAAATAAATAAATAAAGACCAAAACATAACTTTTAACGCTGGCTTTCCAAAAGTATAAGAGTTTAAACACTAAGCATAGAACATGTTGAACCTTCTTTCTCAAATAATTCAAAGTTTCAAGGTTTTAAGTTTCAAAGGCCTTGGTCTGGCCATAATACTGAACCTGTGCATCTCAGAGAGTGTTTGTTTGAATATCTTTGTGAAAGCCATAAAGTATTACAGTACCTGGACACACTTGCTCGGTCCCAAGATCCTGTGATGATTCTTCTCTTTGTTATCCTCACCACTGTCAAGGTCAATGATTTTCAACTTCTTATTCCAGTAAAATGCTCCATGGTCTATTTATAACCCTTGAGAGGGCTCGATTTTGTTGAAATCTAAACATTCTTATGAAGAAGTAAAGAATCTTAATAATTCAAAATTTTCAAAATGACTTTGGTATATCTCTACCTCTACCCTTTCTTTCTTCAACAAATAGTTTAAGATATAATTGAGAGCCTCTAGGAAAGAATAAAGAAAACCTTGAAGAAATTAGAGTATGCATAATCTAAGCATGAGCACATTAGAATCAAGGGGCAGTTTGGGGAGAAAGTCACATTTAGAAATTGAAATAGTGATTGAA
>NW_022901374.1:0-243 GCF_012274545.1 Fukomys damarensis | reverse complement strand
CGTAATTAGCTGATTTGCAATTAAGGGTCTGTCAATATTCTAGGATCTATAGGTTGGGATTGGTCCTCCTTAAAACCATTTGAGATAAAAACTAAAGAAATAAGTTTTCAGGTTACGAGAGCTTGTGGAGAAAAGTCAGTTACTTTAACTGAGTATTTCGGTACAAATTTATAAAGAGGCGGTGTTAATAGGATTATTGAGAAGGAAATTGAGTGCTTTTTCATTTTCGAAGAAGTGCTCTTA
>NW_022901373.1:0-260 GCF_012274545.1 Fukomys damarensis | reverse complement strand
GCCTTGATGGAGGAAATCAAGGTTAAATGGGGTCAAAAGGATGGGGCCCTAATCCAATACTACACATTTCCTTATGGGAACAGGGGAATAGGAAACAGTCATGAAGGATGTGTATTTGCAGAAAAAAGGCCAGTAAGAACAAAGGGAGAAGATGGCTATCTGCAAGCCAAAAAGAGAGGCCTCAGAAGAAATAAAGCATGATAAAGTTTTGTTGTTGGACTTGTAGCTTTCAGAATTTTTTTTAATTCATGAAAATAAAG
>NW_022901372.1:0-1769 GCF_012274545.1 Fukomys damarensis | reverse complement strand
TTTTTAGGCTGAAGGATATTCCTTATTAATGGCATTACCAAGAGATGGGACTCACATGAAAGATTTTATAAATGTCAACTGCCTTACATGATAAAATGATTTTTAATTTTGACAAACCTGAATGTTCTCGTCCAGAGAATTCTATTCCCACTTCCTGCAAGGCACCACTTAGTCCTTTTGGTTTTCTTCTATAGAAAAGCTAATCAAATAAAGAAAGACATATCTAAAAATATGATCACTATTTGAAAGGCTATGCATGAGTCTATTTTTTGTAATTTTTATTTCTATTAAATTTGGAATGTGCTTATTTTTTGTTGGGTAGTTTTAAAACATCTTACAGTGAATATTATGTGACCATTCACACACAAAAAAATTTTATTTGTGGAAACCCATGTGAGGGATAAAATGTAATTATTTTTCAGAAGAAGAAAAGTGACCATGTCATTTTTGATCCTTACCTTGTAAGTCGCTCTGAGATCAATCCAAGAATTTAAGAACACAGGTTTTAACAGCTGTTTTCTTTTACACTCATATTCCAGGCAAACACCTAAGTCCCAGTCTTCATTAAATACATTAAAATAGAAGATCATATAAAACAGAACATTAAGATTTAATTGCTCTACAATAATTAATATTAATATAGCTCATGTTACTTTATATTTTTTAAAACTATTAAGAAATTATATTGATAACTAAATTCCAAAATGATTTCTTATACACTGAACAAAACCTTGACTATTTCAAAAAGAAGAGTAAGATGTTAAGCTACAAAGGCTGAATTTCCTATATGCTAGGAAAACATCAGTGTAATTGAGAAACCACATTTTATTATTGCAGGTTGAGGCCAAATATGACTATTAATCTTTGCCATTAAGAGTATAAACACTGGGCCCGGGATCTAGCTCAGCGGTTCGGTGGCCTGTCTTGCAAGCACAAGGCCCGGAGTTCAATCCCGATACCACACACACAAAAAAAAAAGTATAAACACTGCTGTCAATGATTATTACTGTACTTCCAATGCTGCATCATGGTCATACCGAAGACCTACTACTTTAAATGGCTGATTTTTTTTCCTGATGTCTGTATTTGTAAGTACCAAAGTACAAAGGCAAAGGATGTGAGCTGAATGAAGAATCATTATTCAAGGCTGCATAAATAGCGTAATAAGTTTTCACTAAATTATCTTTATCTGAATTTAGAAGGAGAGGAACATCTACAAAGATTCTAAAAGCTAAGGTTTAAAAATTTAAGCTATTCCAGAACCATAATATTAAAAATATGAATGAATTTCCTTTTTTTGGTTGACATCTGCTAGCAACTGAATTTATTTTCCAGGAAGGTAACACGTCTAATTGTAGGTTAGCAAGTATGACATTAGAAATAAAGAATTATGTAGTGGTACTGCTACCCACTTGTGACTGATAGGCATAAATCATTTTTACCTGACCAGGTAACAAATGCACATAATTTTACTTCAGAAGTAGAAGGCTCTGAAACCTCAGGAGTAAAAAAAATGTTCTTCTGTTGCTGAACTTTATGAATCCATTTACAGAACTGAGACAAGCAAATCTTCAGAGGGACTCCTTCATCTATTTGAGCCTGATTAGAGAGTCACAAAATGTGAATTGAATAATCAAATTCCATAATTACCAAGTACATATTATAACTATACATTGTTGGAAGATTAACGAAGTTTTAACCAGCAAAAACTTTAAAGATGTTAAAATACATGGGACAGAAATATCAAGGTAAGAAAAACTAGGTTGACA
>NW_022901371.1:0-208 GCF_012274545.1 Fukomys damarensis | reverse complement strand
TACCCAAGCCACAGCGTGAATATTTGGCCACTTTGAAATTTCCTCTGCCAGACTAGTTGGCCATCCTTAATCTCAGCCTCCCACAAAGTCTCTGGACATGAGCAAAATGCAGACAAATTTTCTGCCAGAGCATACCACACACGGCCTGGAGTCCAATTGCCAATGGAGCTCTTCCCAGCTGAAACCTCTTGAGCCTGGTCTTTTCCAG
>NW_022901370.1:0-345 GCF_012274545.1 Fukomys damarensis | reverse complement strand
TGAGAAAAGGAAAAATAGAAATAAACTCTTTGTAAATATGTGGTAGTGGAGGGATTGAAGGGAGGTCAGGGGCATGCGGAAAAATAACCAAGATACATCATGTAAAGGTACAAATTCCCAATGATGAATATAACTGTATTGTACACCTTAAATGTACCAATAAACTCAATGAAAAACAAAAGAGGACTTTCAGATAGGCTTCAGAGTGGCAAGAATAGAAGGATAAGTACATTCAAAACAAAGGGAGATCTTCAAGGGGGATTAATGGTAATGTTCCTTTTTCTGAAATGAATCTGTTTTATTTAAACATGAACCATTATTTTTCTATGATCACTTATATAATGT
>NW_022901369.1:0-1153 GCF_012274545.1 Fukomys damarensis | reverse complement strand
GGGCAAAAAATCATTTGTTTTACGTAATCAATATCTTGTATTTATTCTTGATATATATATATATATATATATATATATTTCTCATTTCTTATACTGTGTTTATTTATTTATTTTTGAAGAAAGATGTCCATATCAAAGGTGCAGGAAAGTGTATATATTACTTTCTTAAGTCAAAAATGTAACTATGTTGTATCTATCTGGATATATTTATATATTTCTTGGTATGATGGACACAAAAAAATATTTGTGATTGTTATCAGTAGGAAGAGCAACAGGTATAACATGGATGGAATATTATTACTTTTCAGAAATTAATTTTAAGTTATTGAAATAAAGGATGACAAAAATTTATTTTTATGTAGAATATTAGTAAATTTTATTAATGCATTAGGTGATTATACATATACTTCTATGTTCTAGGCACTGTACAATTTTTGTATATATGCTATTTTGTACATAATATTAGAGGTCACTTTCATTTGATATTTTTACTTAGTTCTAGAAATTATTAATAAATTATAATTTATGTAAATTTAATGTGTTTTTTTGTAAGTTTTGAAAAATCTTCCCAGGCTCTAGTGAAGCTCTAATTTTTTGTGCACAATTGCGCATAGCAAATATGCTATTAAATCATTTACAGTTTCTTTTGTAGCTTTCATGCTTCTTTTATCTACTTGAAAAATTACTCTTGAATTTTATTATATTATGGGCTAGAGATACTTTTTGCGTCTGTAATTTTAGAATCAAAGCAACTTTATTGAAACTACAGGTTATCAGTTAAAGACGAATTTAATTTGTACAAGAAGAAAAAAAGGGGTCTTATTCAAGATCTCATTTTTACCAATATATCCTTGCCTTACTATTTTGGTCTGCAAGATTTTTCTTCTTTTGATTACCTGCCTAGGTTTTCCCCATTTTTGATCTGGATCAGGCACTTCATTGCTGTTTCTCTTTAATGTAGGTAGGCAATGAACCTTGTCATGTGTAATATTTGCTCTCTTGCATTTCCCCACAAACATTTAGTTTGGCAGGACTTGCCAAAGGGATCTCCAGAGTAGATGGGGTAGCAAGTGACATAAAGCACTTCTGAACCCATGCACAGAAGAGACAGTGAAGATGTGTATGACTGAATCCTGCCAGATTATTACCATGC
>NW_022901368.1:0-275 GCF_012274545.1 Fukomys damarensis | reverse complement strand
TGTCACCTGCAAATAATGATAATTTAACTTTTTCCTCTCCTATCCCTATTGATTTTATTTCTTCTGTGTCTAAGTGCTCTGGGTAATGTTTCCATAAATATATTGAACAAAAGTGGGGACAGTGGACATCCATCTCCTGTATCTGATTTTAGAGTGAAAGCCTTCAGGTTTTCTACCTTTAGTGTGATACTGGCTGTTGGTTTGTCATAGACGGCTACTTTTACATTGAGATAAAGACCACGTGATCCAAGTTTTTGCATGTTTTTTTAAAAATC
>NW_022901367.1:0-225 GCF_012274545.1 Fukomys damarensis | reverse complement strand
TCCAAGTATTTTCATGCCTTACAGCAACAAATTGAAGAACTACTGATCTGTGTTTGCCACAGTATGAGCTGTGACAGGTGGCCAAGAATAAATCATAAAAGAACCTATACACCTACTTTTAGGACAAAATGGACACATAGAACAGCATGGCATAATCACTCTAGTAATGAAATTTTAATGATAAAAATTTAAAACACATGAAAGTATTAATTTGCTGTTATAATG
>NW_022901366.1:0-214 GCF_012274545.1 Fukomys damarensis | reverse complement strand
GCAGAAGGAAAAAAGTGGAGCACTGGATACTCAAGGCAAACTATGTCAAAAATTGATTGTTAAGTTGGCCTTGCCCTTAAAAACACTTGGTTGAAAAGAAAAATAAGAAGGTGTATATATATATATATTTTTTTCTATATGAATACACAACACACAGAGAGAGATTTTGTGTTGTTATTTGTGAGGCTCAATTCTTTTTTGGCAATCTCTTCTA